>NW_027370296.1:0-4717 GCF_046119375.1 Phyllobates terribilis
TGACTGAATGAAAGGAGCTGGCATCTCACTCTCTTTGAATCTTCTTTATCATGCTAGGATTAGCAGGAAAAAGCAAAAAATTTCAGAATTGCACCTTGCAATGTGGAGATATTACTGTTTGTGCATTTACAATATTCATTGATTTTTGCCATTGAAAAACATGTTTTTCATATACCAGAAATGTTTGAAGCTACTGACTGAATGAAAGGAGCTGGCATCTCACTCTCTTTGAATCTTCTTTATCATGCTAGGATTAGCAGGAAAAAGCAAAAAATTTCAGAATTGCACCTTGCAATGTGGAGATATTACTGTTTGTGCATTTACAATATTCATTGATTTTTGCCATTGAAAAACATGTTTTTCATATACCAGAAATGTTTGAAGCTACTGACTGAATGAAAGGAGCTGGCATCTCACTCTCTTTGAATCTTCTTTATCCTGCTAGGATTAGCAGGAAAAAGCAAAAAATTTCAGAATTGCACCTTGCAATGTGGAGATATTACTGTTTGTGCATTTACAATATTCATTGATTTTTGCCATTGAAAAACGTCCAGAAATGTTTGAAGCTACTGACTGAATGAAAGGAGCTGGCATCTCACTCTCTTTGAATCTTCTTTATCATGCTAGGATTAGCAGGAAAAAGCAAAAAATTTCAGAATTGCACCTTGCAATGTGGAGATATTACTGTTTGTGCATTTACAATATTCATTGATTTTTGCCATTGAAAAACATGTTTTTCATATACCAGAAATGTTTGAAGCTACTGACTGAATGAAAGGAGCTGGCATCTCACTCTCTTTGAATCTTCTTTATCATGCTAGGATTAGCAGGAAAAAGCAAAAAATTTCAGAATTGCACCTTGCAATGTGGAGATATTACTGTTTGTGCATTTACAATATTCATTGATTTTTGCCATTGAAAAACATGTTTTTCATATACCAGAAATGTTTGAAGCTACTGACTGAATGAAAGGAGGTGGCATCTCACTCTCTTTGAATCTTCTTTATCCTGCTAGGATTAGCAGGAAAAAGCAAAAAATTTCAGAATTGCACCTTGCAATGTGGAGATATTACTGTTTGTGCATTTACAATATTCATTGATTTTTGCCATTGAAAAACGTCCAGAAATGTTTGAAGCTACTGACTGAATGAAAGGAGCTGGCATCTCACTCTCTTTGAATCTTCTTTATCATGCTAGGATTAGCAGGAAAAAGCAAAAAATTTCAGAATTGCACCTTGCAATGTGGAGATATTACTGTTTGTGCATTTACAATATTCATTGATTTTTGCCATTGAAAAACATGTTTTTCATATACCAGAAATGTTTGAAGCTACTGACTGAATGAAAGGAGCTGGCATCTCACTCTCTTTGAATCTTCTTTATCCTGCTAGGATTAGCAGGAAAAAGCAAAAAATTTCAGAATTGCACCTTGCAATGTGGAGATATTACTGTTTGTGCATTTACAATATTCATTGATTTTTGCCATTGAAAAACGTCCAGAAATGTTTGAAGCTGACTGAATGAAAGGAGCTGGCATCTCACTCTCTTTGAATCTTCTTTATCATGCTAGGATTAGCAGGAAAAAGCAAAAAATTTCAGAATTGCACCTTGCAATGTGGAGATATTACTGTTTGTGCATTTACAATATTCATTGATTTTTGCCATTGAAAAACATCATGTTATTCATATACCAGAAATGTTTGAAGCTACTGACTGAATGAAAGGAGCTGGCATCTCACTCTCTTTGAATCTTCTTTATCATGCTAGGATTAACAGGAAAAAGCAAAAAATTTCAGAATTGCACCTTGCAATGTGGAGATATTACTGTTTGTGCATTTACAATATTCATTGATTTTTGCCATTGAAAAACGTCCAGAAATGTTTGAAGCTACTGACTGAATGAAAGGAGCTGGCATCTCACTCTCTTTGAATCTTCTTTATCATGCTAGGATTAGCAGGAAAAAGCAAAAAATTTCAGAATTGCACCTTGCAATGTGGAAATGTTACTGTTTGTGCATTTACAATATTCATTGATTTTTGCCATTGAAAAACATGTTTTTCATATACCAGAAATGTTTGAAGCTACTGACTGAATGAAAGGAGCTGGCATCTCACTCTCTTTGAATCTTCTTTATCATGCTAGGATTAGCAGGAAAAAGCAAAAAATTTCAGAATTGCACCTTGCAATGTGGAGATATTACTGTTTGTGCATTTACAATATTCATTGATTTTTGCCATTGAAAAACATGTTTTTCATATACCAGAAATGTTTGAAGCTACTGACTGAATGAAAGGAGCTGGCATCTCACTCTCTTTGAATCTTCTTTATCATGCTAGGATTAGCAGGAAAAAGCAAAAAATTTCAGAATTGCACCTTGCAATGTGGAGATATTACTGTTTGTGCATTTACAATATTCATTGATTTTTGCCATTGAAAAACATGTTTTTCATATACCAGAAATGTTTGAAGCTACTGACTGAATGAAAGGAGCTGGCATCTCACTCTCTTTGAATCTTCTTTATCCTGCTAGGATTAGCAGGAAAAAGCAAAAAATTTCAGAATTGCACCTTGCAATGTGGAGATATTACTGTTTGTGCATTTACAATATTCATTGATTTTTGCCATTGAAAAACGTCCAGAAATGTTTGAAGCTACTGACTGAATGAAAGGAGCTGGCATCTCACTCTCTTTGAATCTTCTTTATCCTGCTAGGATTAGCAGGAAAAAGCAAAAAATTTCAGAATTGCACCTTGCAATGTGGAGATATTACTGTTTGTGCATTTACAATATTCATTGATTTTTGCCATTGAAAAACGTCCAGAAATGTTTGAAGCTACTGACTGAATGAAAGGAGCTGGCATCTCACTCTCTTTGAATCTTCTTTATCATGCTAGGATTAGCAGGAAAAAGCAAAAAATTTCAGAATTGCACCTTGCAATGTGGAGATATTACTGTTTGTGCATTTACAATATTCATTGATTTTTGCCATTGAAAAACATGTTTTTCATATACCAGAAATGTTTGAAGCTACTGACTGAATGAAAGGAGCTGGCATCTCACTCTCTTTGAATCTTCTTTATCATGCTAGGATTAGCAGGAAAAAGCAAAAAATTTCAGAATTGCACCTTGCAATGTGGAGATATTACTGTTTGTGCATTTACAATATTCATTGATTTTTGCCATTGAAAAACATGTTTTTCATATACCAGAAATGTTTGAAGCTACTGACAATGAAAGGAGCTGGCATCTCACTCTCTTTGAATCTTCTTTATCCTGCTAGGATTAGCAGGAAAAAGCAAAAAATTTCAGAATTGCACCTTGCAATGTGGAGATATTACTGTTTGTGCATTTACAATATTCATTGATTTTTGCCATTGAAAAACGTCCAGAAATGTTTGAAGCTACTGACTGAATGAAAGGAGCTGGCATCTCACTCTCTTTGAATCTTCTTTATCATGCTAGGATTAGCAGGAAAAAGCAAAAAATTTCAGAATTGCACCTTGCAATGTGGAGATATTACTGTTTGTGCATTTACAATATTCATTGATTTTTGCCATTGAAAAACATGTTTTTCATATACCAGAAATGTTTGAAGCTACTGACTGAATGAAAGGAGCTGGCATCTCACTCTCTTTGAATCTTCTTTATCATGCTAGGATTAGCAGGAAAAAGCAAAAAATTTCAGAATTGCACCTTGCAATGTGGAGATATTACTGTTTGTGCATTTACAATATTCATTGATTTTTGCCATTGAAAAACATGTTTTTCATATACCAGAAATGTTTGAAGCTACTGACTGAATGAAAGGAGCTGGCATCTCACTCTCTTTGAATCTTCTTTATCCTGCTAGGATTAGCAGGAAAAAGCAAAAAATTTCAGAATTGCACCTTGCAATGTGGAGATATTACTGTTTGTGCATTTACAATATTCATTGATTTTTGCCATTGAAAAACGTCCAGAAATGTTTGAAGCTACTGACTGAATGAAAGGAGCTGGCATCTCACTCTCTTTGAATCTTCTTTATCATGCTAGGATTAGCAGGAAAAAGCAAAAAATTTCAGAATTGCACCTTGCAATGTGGAGATATTACTGTTTGTGCATTTACAATATTCATTGATTTTTGCAATTGAAAAACATGTTTTTCATATACCAGAAATGTTTGAAGCTACTGACTGAATGAAAGGAGCTGGCATCTCACTCTCTTTGAATCTTCTTTATCATGCTAGGATTAGCAGGAAAAAGCAAAAAATTTCAGAATTGCACCTTGCAATGTGGAGATATTACTGTTTGTGCATTTACAATATTCATTGATTTTTGCCATTGAAAAACATGTTTTTCATATACCAGAAATGTTTGAAGCTACTGACTGAATGAAAGGAGCTGGCATCTCACTCTCTTTGAATCTTCTTTATCATGCTAGGATTAGCAGGAAAAAGCAAAAAATTTCAGAATTGCACCTTGCAATGTGGAGATATTACTGTTTGTGCATTTACAATGTTCATTGATTTTTGCCATTGAAAAACATCCAGAAATGTTTGAAGCTACTGACTGAATGAAAGGAGCTGGCATCTCACTCTCTTTGAATCTTCTTTATCCTGCTAGGATTAGCAGGAAAAAGCAAAAAATTTTAGAATTGCACCTTGCAATGTGGAGATATTACTGTTTGTGCATTTACAATATTCATTGATTTTTGCAATTGAAAAACATGTTTTTCTT
>NW_027370296.1:4756-36858 GCF_046119375.1 Phyllobates terribilis
GCTGGCATCTCACTCTCTTTGAATCTTCTTTATCATGCTAGGATTAGCAGGAAAAAGCAAAAAATTTCAGAATTGCACCTTGCAATGTGGAGATATTACTGTTTGTGCATTTACAATATTCATTGATTTTTGCAATTGAAAAACATGTTTTTCATATACCAGAAATGTTTGAAGCTACTGACTGAATGAAAGGAGCTGGCATCTCACTCTCTTTGAATCTTCTTTATCATGCTAGGATTAGCAGGAAAAAGCAAAAAATTTCAGAATTGGACCTTGCAATGTGGAGATATTACTGTTTGTGCATTTACAATATTCATTGATTTTTGCCATTGAAAAACATGTTTTTCATATACCAGAAATGTTTGAAGCTACTGACTGAATGAAAGGAGCTGGCATCTCACTCTCTTTGAATCTTCTTTATCATGCTAGGATTAGCAGGAAAAAGCAAAAAATTTCAGAATTGCACCTTGCAATGTGGAGATATTACTGTTTGTGCATTTACAATGTTCATTGATTTTTGCCATTGAAAAACGTCCAGAAATGTTTGAAGCTACTGACAATGAAAGGAGCTGGCATCTCACTCTCTTTGAATCTTCTTTATCATGCTAGGATTAACAGGAAAAAGCAAAAAATTTCAGAATTGCACCTTGCAATGTGGAGATATTACTGTTTGTGCATTTACAATATTCATTGATTTTTGCCATTGAAAAACATCCAGAAATGTTTGAAGCTACTGACTGAATGAAAGGAGCTGGCATCTCACTCTCTTTGAATCTTCTTTATCATGCTAGGATTAGCAGGAAAAAGCAAAAAATTTCAGAATTGCACCTTGCAATGTGGAGATATTACTGTTTGTGCATTTACAATATTCATTGATTTTTGCCATTGAAAAACATGTTTTTCATATACCAGAAATGTTTGAAGCTACTGACTGAATGAAAGGAGCTGGCATCTCACTCTCTTTGAATCTTCTTTATCATGCTAGGATTAGCAGGAAAAAGCAAAAAATTTCAGAATTGCACCTTGCAATGTGGAGATATTACTGTTTGTGCATTTACAATGTTCATTGATTTTTGCCATTGAAAAATGTCCAGAAATGTTTGAAGCTACTGACTGAATGAAAGGAGCTGGCATCTCACTCTCTTTGAATCTTCTTTATCATGCTAGGATTAACAGGAAAAAGCAAAAAATTTCAGAATTGCACCTTGCAATGTGGAGATATTACTGTTTGTGCATTTACAATATTCATTGATTTTTGCCATTGAAAAACGTTTTTCATATACCAGAAATGTTTCAAGCTACTGACTGAATGAAAGGAGCTGGCATCTCACTCTCTTTGAATCTTCTTTATCATGCTAGGATTAGCAGGAAAAAGCAAAAAATTTCAGAATTGCACCTTGCAATGTGGAGATATTACTGTTTGTGCATTTACAATATTCATTGATTTTTGCCATTGAAAAACATGTTTTTCATATACCAGAAATGTTTGAAGCTACTGACTGAATGAAAGGAGCTGGCATCTCACTCTCTTTGAATCTTCTTTATCCTGCTAGGATTAGCAGGAAAAAGCAAAAAATTTCAGAATTGCACCTTGCAATGTGGAGATATTACTGTTTGTGCATTTACAATATTCATTGATTTTTGCCATTGAAAAACGTCCAGAAATGTTTAAAGCTACTGACTGAATGAAAGGAGCTGGCATCTTACTCTCTTTGAATCTTCTTTATCCTGCTAGGATTAGCAGGAAAAAGCAAAAAATTTCAGAATTGCACCTTGCAATGTGGAGATATTACTGTTTGTGCATTTACAATATTCATTGATTTTTGCCATTGAAAAACGTCCAGAAATGTTTAAAGCTACTGACTGAATGAAAGGAGCTGGCATCTTACTCTCTTTGAATCTTCTTTATCCTGCTAGGATTAGCAGGAAAAAGCAAAAAATTTCAGAATTGCACCTTGCAATGTGGAGATATTACTGTTTGTGCATTTACAATATTCATTGATTTTTGCCATTGAAAAACGTCCAGAAATGTTTGAAGCTACTGACTGAATGAAAGGAGCTGGCATCTCACTCTCTTTGAATCTTCTTTATCCTGCTAGGATTAGCAGGAAAAAGCAAAAAATTTCAGAATTGCACCTTGCAATGTGGAGATATTACTGTTTGTGCATTTACAATATTCATTGATTTTTGCCATTGAAAAACGTCCAGAAATGTTTGAAGCTACTGACTGAATGAAAGGAGTTGGCATCTCACTCTCTTTGAATCTTCTTTATCATGCTAGGATTAGCAGGAAAAAGCAAAAAATTTCAGAATTGCACCTTGCAATGTGGAGATATTACTGTTTGTGCATTTACAATATTCATTGATTTTTGCCATTGAAAAACATGTTTTTCATATACCAGAAATGTTTGAAGCTACTGACTGAATGAAAGGAGCTGGCATCTCACTCTCTTTGAATCTTCTTTATCCTGCTAGGATTAGCAGGAAAAAGCAAAAAATTTCAGAATTGCACCTTGCAATGTGGAGATATTACTGTTTGTGCATTTACAATATTCATTGATTTTTGCCATTGAAAAACGTCCAGAAATGTTTGAAGCTACTGACTGAATGAAAGGAGCTGGCATCTCACTCTCTTTGAATCTTCTTTATCATGCTAGGATTAGCAGGAAAAAGCAAAAAATTTCAGAATTGCACCTTGCAATGTGGAGATATTACTGTTTGTGCATTTACAATATTCATTGAATTTTGCCATTGAAAAACATGTTTTTCATATACCAGAAATGTTTGAAGCTACTGACTGAATGAAAGGAGCTGGCATCTCACTCTCTTTGAATCTTCTTTATCATGCTAGGATTAACAGGAAAAAGCAAAAAATTTCAGAATTGCACCTTGCAATGTGGAGATATTACTGTTTGTGCATTTACAATATTCATTGATTTTTGCCATTGAAAAACGTCCAGAAATGTTTGAAGCTACTGACTGAATGAAAGGAGCTGGCATCTCACTCTCTTTGAATCTTCTTTATCATGCTAGGATTAGCAGGAAAAAGCAAAAAATTTCAGAATTGCACCTTGCAATGTGGAAATGTTACTGTTTGTGCATTTACAATATTCATTGATTTTTGCCATTGAAAAACATGTTTTTCATATACCAGAAATGTTTGAAGCTACTGACTGAATGAAAGGAGCTGGCATCTCACTCTCTTTGAATCTTCTTTATCATGCTAGGATTAGCAGGAAAAAACAAAAAATTTCAGAATTGCACCTTGCAATGTGGAGATATTACTGTTTGTGCATTTACAATATTCATTGATTTTTGCCATTGAAAAACGTTTTTCATATACCAGAAATGTTTGAAGCTACTGACTGAATGAAAGGAGCTGGCATCTCACTCTCTTTGAATCTTCTTTATCATGCTAGGATTAGCAGGAAAAAGCAAAAAATTTCAGAATTGCACCTTGCAATGTGGAGATATTACTGTTTGTGCATTTACAATATTCATTGATTTTTGCCATTGAAAAACATGTTTTTCATATACCAGAAATGTTTGAAGCTACTGACTGAATGAAAGGAGCTGGCATCTCACTCTCTTTGAATCTTCTTTATCATGCTAGGATTAGCAGGAAAAAGCAAAAAATTTCAGAATTGCACCTTGCAATGTGGAGATATTACTGTTTGTGCATTTACAATATTCATTGATTTTTGCCATTGAAAAACATGTTTTTCATATACCAGAAATGTTTGAAGCTACTGACTGAATGAAAGGAGCTGGCATCTCACTCTCTTTGAATCTTCTTTATCCTGCTAGGATTAGCAGGAAAAAGCAAAAAATTTCAGAATTGCACCTTGCAATGTGGAGATATTACTGTTTGTGCATTTACAATATTCATTGATTTTTGCCATTGAAAAACGTCCAGAAATGTTTGAAGCTACTGACTGAATGAAAGGAGCTGGCATCTCACTCTCTTTGAATCTTCTTTATCATGCTAGGATTAGCAGGAAAAAGCAAAAAATTTCAGAATTGCACCTTGCAATGTGGAGATATTACTGTTTGTGCATTTACAATATTCATTGATTTTTGCCATTGAAAAACATGTTTTTCATATACCAGAAATGTTTGAAGCTACTGACTGAATGAAAGGAGCTGGCATCTCACTCTGAATCTTCTTTATCCTGCTAGGATTAGCAGGAAAAAGCAAAAAATTTCAGAATTGCACCTTGCAATGTGGAGATATTACTGTTTGTGCATTTACAATATTCATTGATTTTTGCCATTGAAAAACGTCCAGAAATGTTTGAAGCTACTGACTGAATGAAAGGAGCTGGCATCTCACTCTCTTTGAATCTTCTTTATCATGCTAGGATTAGCAGGAAAAAGCAAAAAATTTCAGAATTGCACCTTGCAATGTGGAGATATTACTGTTTGTGCATTTACAATATTCATTGATTTTTGCCATTGAAAAACATGTTTTTCATATACCAGAAATGTTTGAAGCTACTGACTGAATGAAAGGAGCTGGCATCTCACTCTCTTTGAATCTTCTTTATCATGCTAGGATTAGCAGGAAAAAGCAAAAAATTTCAGAATTGCACCTTGCAATGTGGAGATATTACTGTTTGTGCATTTACAATATTCATTGATTTTTGCCATTGAAAAACATGTTTTTCATATACCAGAAATGTTTGAAGCTACTGACTGAATGAAAGGAGCTGGCATCTCACTCTCTTTGAATCTTCTTTATCCTGCTAGGATTAGCAGGAAAAAGCAAAAAATTTCAGAATTGCACCTTGCAATGTGGAGATATTACTGTTTGTGCATTTACAATATTCATTGATTTTTGCCATTGAAAAACGTCCAGAAATGTTTGAAGCTACTGACTGAATGAAAGGAGCTGGCATCTCACTCTCTTTGAATCTTCTTTATCATGCTAGGATTAGCAGGAAAAAGCAAAAAATTTCAGAATTGCACCTTGCAATGTGGAGATATTACTGTTTGTGCATTTACAATATTCATTGATTTTTGCAATTGAAAAACATGTTTTTCATATACCAGAAATGTTTGAAGCTACTGACTGAATGAAAGGAGCTGGCATCTCACTCTCTTTGAATCTTCTTTATCATGCTAGGATTAGCAGGAAAAAGCAAAAAATTTCAGAATTGCACCTTGCAATGTGGAGATATTACTGTTTGTGCATTTACAATATTCATTGATTTTTGCCATTGAAAAACATGTTTTTCATATACCAGAAATGTTTGAAGCTACTGACTGAATGAAAGGAGCTGGCATCTCACTCTCTTTGAATCTTCTTTATCCTGCTAGGATTAGCAGGAAAAAGCAAAAAATTTCAGAATTGCACCTTGCAATGTGGAGATATTACTGTTTGTGCATTTACAATATTCATTGATTTTTGCCATTGAAAAACGTCCAGAAATGTTTGAAGCTACTGACTGAATGAAAGGAGCTGGCATCTCACTCTCTTTGAATCTTCTTTATCATGCTAGGATTAGCAGGAAAAAGCAAAAAATTTCAGAATTGCACCTTGCAATGTGGAGATATTACTGTTTGTGCATTTACAATATTCATTGATTTTTGCAATTGAAAAACATGTTTTTCATATACCAGAAATGTTTGAAGCTACTGACTGAATGAAAGGAGCTGGCATCTCACTCTCTTTGAATCTTCTTTATCATGCTAGGATTAGCAGGAAAAAGCAAAAAATTTCAGAATTGCACCTTGCAATGTGGAGATATTACTGTTTGTGCATTTACAATATTCATTGATTTTTGCCATTGAAAAACATGTTTTTCATATACCAGAAATGTTTGAAGCTACTGACTGAATGAAAGGAGCTGGCATCTCACTCTCTTTGAATCTTCTTTATCATGCTAGGATTAGCAGGAAAAAGCAAAAAATTTCAGAATTGCACCTTGCAATGTGGAGATATTACTGTTTGTGCATTTACAATATTCATTGATTTTTGCCATTGAAAAACATGTTTTTCATATACCAGAAATGTTTGAAGCTACTGACTGAATGAAAGGAGCTGGCATCTCACTCTCTTTGAATCTTCTTTATCATGCTAGGATTAGCAGGAAAAAGCAAAAAATTTCAGAATTGCACCTTGCAATGTGGAGATATTACTGTTTGTGCATTTACAATGTTCATTGATTTTTGCCATTGAAAAACGTCCAGAAATGTTTGAAGCTACTGACTGAATGAAAGGAGCTGGCATCTCACTCTCTTTGAATCTTCTTTATCATGCTAGGATTAACAGGAAAAAGCAAAAAATTTCAGAATTGCACCTTGCAATGTGGAGATATTACTGTTTGTGCATTTACAATATTCATTGATTTTTGCCATTGAAAAACATCCAGAAATGTTTGAAGCTACTGACTGAATGAAAGGAGCTGGCATCTCACTCTCTTTGAATCTTCTTTATCATGCTAGGATTAGCAGGAAAAAGCAAAAAATTTCAGAATTGCACCTTGCAATGTGGAGATATTACTGTTTGTGCATTTACAATATTCATTGATTTTTGCCATTGAAAAACATGTTTTTCATATACCAGAAATGTTTGAAGCTACTGACTGAATGAAAGGAGCTGGCATCTCACTCTCTTTGAATCTTCTTTATCATGCTAGGATTAGCAGGAAAAAGCAAAAAATTTCAGAATTGCACCTTGCAATGTGGAGATATTACTGTTTGTGCATTTACAATGTTCATTGATTTTTGCCATTGAAAAATGTCCAGAAATGTTTGAAGCTACTGACTGAATGAAAGGAGCTGGCATCTCACTCTCTTTGAATCTTCTTTATCATGCTAGGATTAACAGGAAAAAGCAAAAAATTTCAGAATTGCACCTTGCAATGTGGAGATATTACTGTTTGTGCATTTACAATATTCATTGATTTTTGCCATTGAAAAACGTTTTTCATATACCAGAAATGTTTCAAGCTACTGACTGAATGAAAGGAGCTGGCATCTCACTCTCTTTGAATCTTCTTTATCATGCTAGGATTAGCAGGAAAAAGCAAAAAATTTCAGAATTGCACCTTGCAATGTGGAGATATTACTGTTTGTGCATTTACAATATTCATTGATTTTTGCCATTGAAAAACATGTTTTTCATATACCAGAAATGTTTGAAGCTACTGACTGAATGAAAGGAGCTGGCATCTCACTCTCTTTGAATCTTCTTTATCCTGCTAGGATTAGCAGGAAAAAGCAAAAAATTTCAGAATTGCACCTTGCAATGTGGAGATATTACTGTTTGTGCATTTACAATATTCATTGATTTTTGCCATTGAAAAACGTCCAGAAATGTTTAAAGCTACTGACTGAATGAAAGGAGCTGGCATCTTACTCTCTTTGAATCTTCTTTATCCTGCTAGGATTAGCAGGAAAAAGCAAAAAATTTCAGAATTGCACCTTGCAATGTGGAGATATTACTGTTTGTGCATTTACAATATTCATTGATTTTTACCATTGAAAAACGTCCAGAAATGTTTGAAGCTACTGACTGAATGAAAGGAGCTGGCATCTCACTCTCTTTGAATCTTCTTTATCCTGCTAGGATTAGCAGGAAAAAGCAAAAAATTTCAGAATTGCACCTTGCAATGTGGAGATATTACTGTTTGTGCATTTACAATATTCATTGATTTTTGCCATTGAAAAACGTCCAGAAATGTTTGAAGCTACTGACTGAATGAAAGGAGTTGGCATCTCACTCTCTTTGAATCTTCTTTATCATGCTAGGATTAGCAGGAAAAAGCAAAAAATTTCAGAATTGCACCTTGCAATGTGGAGATATTACTGTTTGTGCATTTACAATATTCATTGATTTTTGCCATTGAAAAACATGTTTTTCATAAACCAGAAATGTTTGAAGCTACTGACTGAATGAAAGGAGCTGGCATCTCACTCTCTTTGAATCTTCTTTATCCTGCTAGGATTAGCAGGAAAAAGCAAAAAATTTCAGAATTGCACCTTGCAATGTGGAGATATTACTGTTTGTGCATTTACAATATTCATTGATTTTTGCCATTGAAAAACGTCCAGAAATGTTTGAAGCTACTGACTGAATGAAAGGAGCTGGCATCTCACTCTCTTTGAATCTTCTTTATCATGCTAGGATTAGCAGGAAAAAGCAAAAAATTTCAGAATTGCACCTTGCAATGTGGAGATATTACTGTTTGTGCATTTACAATATTCATTGAATTTTGCCATTGAAAAACATGTTTTTCATATACCAGAAATGTTTGAAGCTACTGACTGAATGAAAGGAGCTGGCATCTCACTCTCTTTGAATCTTCTTTATCATGCTAGGATTAACAGGAAAAAGCAAAAAATTTCAGAATTGCACCTTGCAATGTGGAGATATTACTGTTTGTGCATTTACAATATTCATTGATTTTTGCCATTGAAAAACGTCCAGAAATGTTTGAAGCTACTGACTGAATGAAAGGAGCTGGCATCTCACTCTCTTTGAATCTTCTTTATCATGCTAGGATTAGCAGGAAAAAGCAAAAAATTTCAGAATTGCACCTTGCAATGTGGAAATGTTACTGTTTGTGCATTTACAATATTCATTGATTTTTGCCATTGAAAAACATGTTTTTCATATACCAGAAATGTTTGAAGCTACTGACTGAATGAAAGGAGCTGGCATCTCACTCTCTTTGAATCTTCTTTATCATGCTAGGATTAGCAGGAAAAAACAAAAAATTTCAGAATTGCACCTTGCAATGTGGAGATATTACTGTTTGTGCATTTACAATATTCATTGATTTTTGCCATTGAAAAACGTTTTTCATATACCAGAAATGTTTGAAGCTACTGACTGAATGAAAGGAGCTGGCATCTCACTCTCTTTGAATCTTCTTTATCATGCTAGGATTAGCAGGAAAAAGCAAAAAATTTCAGAATTGCACCTTGCAATGTGGAGATATTACTGTTTGTGCATTTACAATATTCATTGATTTTTGCCATTGAAAAACATGTTTTTCATATACCAGAAATGTTTGAAGCTACTGACTGAATGAAAGGAGCTGGCATCTCACTCTCTTTGAATCTTCTTTATCATGCTAGGATTAGCAGGAAAAAGCAAAAAATTTCAGAATTGCACCTTGCAATGTGGAGATATTACTGTTTGTGCATTTACAATATTCATTGATTTTTGCCATTGAAAAACATGTTTTTCATATACCAGAAATGTTTGAAGCTACTGACTGAATGAAAGGAGCTGGCATCTCACTCTCTTTGAATCTTCTTTATCCTGCTAGGATTAGCAGGAAAAAGCAAAAAATTTCAGAATTGCACCTTGCAATGTGGAGATATTACTGTTTGTGCATTTACAATATTCATTGATTTTTGCCATTGAAAAACGTCCAGAAATGTTTGAAGCTACTGACTGAATGAAAGGAGCTGGCATCTCACTCTCTTTGAATCTTCTTTATCATGCTAGGATTAGCAGGAAAAAGCAAAAAATTTCAGAATTGCACCTTGCAATGTGGAGATATTACTGTTTGTGCATTTACAATATTCATTGATTTTTGCCATTGAAAAACATGTTTTTCATATACCAGAAATGTTTGAAGCTACTGACTGAATGAAAGGAGCTGGCATCTCACTCTCTTTGAATCTTCTTTATCATGCTAGGATTAGCAGGAAAAAGCAAAAAATTTCAGAATTGCACCTTGCAATGTGGAGATATTACTGTTTGTGCATTTACAATATTCATTGATTTTTGCCATTGAAAAACATGTTTTTCATATACCAGAAATGTTTGAAGCTACTGACTGAATGAAAGGAGCTGGCATCTCACTCTCTTTGAATCTTCTTTATCCTGCTAGGATTAGCAGGAAAAAGCAAAAAATTTCAGAATTGCACCTTGCAATGTGGAGATATTACTGTTTGTGCATTTACAATATTCATTGATTTTTGCCATTGAAAAACGTCCAGAAATGTTTGAAGCTACTGACTGAATGAAAGGAGCTGGCATCTCACTCTCTTTGAATCTTCTTTATCATGCTAGGATTAGCAGGAAAAAGCAAAAAATTTCAGAATTGCACCTTGCAATGTGGAGATATTACTGTTTGTGCATTTACAATATTCATTGATTTTTGCCATTGAAAAACATGTTTTTCATATACCAGAAATGTTTGAAGCTACTGACTGAATGAAAGGAGCTGGCATCTCACTCTCTTTGAATCTTCTTTATCATGCTAGGATTAGCAGGAAAAAGCAAAAAATTTCAGAATTGCACCTTGCAATGTGGAGATATTACTGTTTGTGCATTTACAATGTTCATTGATTTTTGCCATTGAAAAACATCCAGAAATGTTTGAAGCTACTGACTGAATGAAAGGAGCTGGCATCTCACTCTCTTTGAATCTTCTTTATCATGCTAGGATTAGCAGGAAAAAGCAAAAAATTTCAGAATTGCACCTTGCAATGTGGAGATATTACTGTTTGTGCATTTACAATATTCATTGATTTTTGCAATTGAAAAACATGTTTTTCATATACCAGAAATGTTTGAAGCTACTGACTGAATGAAAGGAGCTGGCATCTCACTCTCTTTGAATCTTCTTTATCATGCTAGGATTAGCAGGAAAAAGCAAAAAATTTCAGAATTGCACCTTGCAATGTGGAGATATTACTGTTTGTGCATTTACAATATTCATTGATTTTTGCCATTGAAAAACATGTTTTTCATATACCAGAAATGTTTGAAGCTACTGACTGAATGAAAGGAGCTGGCATCTCACTCTCTTTGAATCTTCTTTATCATGCTAGGATTAGCAGGAAAAAGCAAAAAATTTCAGAATTGCACCTTGCAATGTGGAGATATTACTGTTTGTGCATTTACAATGTTCATTGATTTTTGCCATTGAAAAACATCCAGAAATGTTTGAAGCTACTGACTGAATGAAAGGAGCTGGCATCTCACTCTCTTTGAATCTTCTTTATCCTGCTAGGATTAGCAGGAAAAAGCAAAAAATTTTAGAATTGCACCTTGCAATGTGGAGATATTACTGTTTGTGCATTTACAATATTCATTGATTTTTGCAATTGAAAAACATGTTTTTCATATACCAGAAATGTTTGAAGCTACTGACTGAATGAAAGGAGCTGGCATCTCACTCTCTTTGAATCTTCTTTATCATGCTAGGATTAGCAGGAAAAAGCAAAAAATTTCAGAATTGCACCTTGCAATGTGGAGATATTACTGTTTGTGCATTTACAATATTCATTGATTTTTGCAATTGAAAAACATGTTTTTCATATACCAGAAATGTTTGAAGCTACTGACTGAATGAAAGGAGCTGGCATCTCACTCTCTTTGAATCTTCTTTATCATGCTAGGATTAGCAGGAAAAAGCAAAAAATTTCAGAATTGGACCTTGCAATGTGGAGATATTACTGTTTGTGCATTTACAATATTCATTGATTTTTGCCATTGAAAAACATGTTTTTCATATACCAGAAATGTTTGAAGCTACTGACTGAATGAAAGGAGCTGGCATCTCACTCTCTTTGAATCTTCTTTATCATGCTAGGATTAGCAGGAAAAAGCAAAAAATTTCAGAATTGCACCTTGCAATGTGGAGATATTACTGTTTGTGCATTTACAATGTTCATTGATTTTTGCCATTGAAAAACGTCCAGAAATGTTTGAAGCTACTGACAATGAAAGGAGCTGGCATCTCACTCTCTTTGAATCTTCTTTATCATGCTAGGATTAACAGGAAAAAGCAAAAAATTTCAGAATTGCACCTTGCAATGTGGAGATATTACTGTTTGTGCATTTACAATATTCATTGATTTTTGCCATTGAAAAACATCCAGAAATGTTTGAAGCTACTGACTGAATGAAAGGAGCTGGCATCTCACTCTCTTTGAATCTTCTTTATCATGCTAGGATTAGCAGGAAAAAGCAAAAAATTTCAGAATTGCACCTTGCAATGTGGAGATATTACTGTTTGTGCATTTACAATATTCATTGATTTTTGCCATTGAAAAACATGTTTTTCATATACCAGAAATGTTTGAAGCTACTGACTGAATGAAAGGAGCTGGCATCTCACTCTCTTTGAATCTTCTTTATCATGCTAGGATTAGCAGGAAAAAGCAAAAAATTTCAGAATTGCACCTTGCAATGTGGAGATATTACTGTTTGTGCATTTACAATGTTCATTGATTTTTGCCATTGAAAAATGTCCAGAAATGTTTGAAGCTACTGACTGAATGAAAGGAGCTGGCATCTCACTCTCTTTGAATCTTCTTTATCATGCTAGGATTAACAGGAAAAAGCAAAAAATTTCAGAATTGCACCTTGCAATGTGGAGATATTACTGTTTGTGCATTTACAATATTCATTGATTTTTGCCATTGAAAAACGTTTTTCATATACCAGAAATGTTTCAAGCTACTGACTGAATGAAAGGAGCTGGCATCTCACTCTCTTTGAATCTTCTTTATCATGCTAGGATTAGCAGGAAAAAGCAAAAAATTTCAGAATTGCACCTTGCAATGTGGAGATATTACTGTTTGTGCATTTACAATATTCATTGATTTTTGCCATTGAAAAACATGTTTTTCATATACCAGAAATGTTTGAAGCTACTGACTGAATGAAAGGAGCTGGCATCTCACTCTCTTTGAATCTTCTTTATCCTGCTAGGATTAGCAGGAAAAAGCAAAAAATTTCAGAATTGCACCTTGCAATGTGGAGATATTACTGTTTGTGCATTTACAATATTCATTGATTTTTGCCATTGAAAAACGTCCAGAAATGTTTAAAGCTACTGACTGAATGAAAGGAGCTGGCATCTTACTCTCTTTGAATCTTCTTTATCATGCTAGGATTAGCAGGAAAAAGCAAAAAATTTCAGAATTGCACCTTGCAATGTGGAGATATTACTGTTTGTGCATTTACAATATTCATTGATTTTTGCCATTGAAAAACGTCCAGAAATGTTTAAAGCTACTGACTGAATGAAAGGAGCTGGCATCTTACTCTCTTTGAATCTTCTTTATCCTGCTAGGATTAGCAGGAAAAAGCAAAAAATTTCAGAATTGCACCTTGCAATGTGGAGATATTACTGTTTGTGCATTTACAATATTCATTGATTTTTGCCATTGAAAAACGTCCAGAAATGTTTGAAGCTACTGACTGAATGAAAGGAGCTGGCATCTCACTCTCTTTGAATCTTCTTTATCCTGCTAGGATTAGCAGGAAAAAGCAAAAAATTTCAGAATTGCACCTTGCAATGTGGAGATATTACTGTTTGTGCATTTACAATATTCATTGATTTTTGCCATTGAAAAACGTCCAGAAATGTTTGAAGCTACTGACTGAATGAAAGGAGCTGGCATCTCACTCTCTTTGAATCTTCTTTATCCTGCTAGGATTAGCAGGAAAAAGCAAAAAATTTCAGAATTGCACCTTGCAATGTGGAGATATTACTGTTTGTGCATTTACAATATTCATTGATTTTTGCCATTGAAAAACATGTTTTTCATATACCAGAAATGTTTGAAGCTACTGACTGAATGAAAGGAGCTGGCATCTCACTCTCTTTGAATCTTCTTTATCATGCTAGGATTAGCAGGAAAAAGCAAAAAATTTCAGAATTGCACCTTGCAATGTGGAGATATTACTGTTTGTGCATTTACAATATTCATTGATTTTTGCCATTGAAAAACATGTTTTTCATATACCAGAAATGTTTGAAGCTACTGACTGAATGAAAGGAGCTGGCATCTCACTCTCTTTGAATCTTCTTTATCCTGCTAGGATTAGCAGGAAAAAGCAAAAAATTTCAGAATTGCACCTTGCAATGTGGAGATATTACTGTTTGTGCATTTACAATATTCATTGATTTTTGCCATTGAAAAACGTCCAGAAATGTTTGAAGCTACTGACTGAATGAAAGGAGCTGGCATCTCACTCTCTTTGAATCTTCTTTATCATGCTAGGATTAGCAGGAAAAAGCAAAAAATTTCAGAATTGCACCTTGCAATGTGGAGATATTACTGTTTGTGCATTTACAATATTCATTGATTTTTGCCATTGAAAAACATGTTTTTCATATACCAGAAATGTTTGAAGCTACTGACTGAATGAAAGGAGCTGGCATCTCACTCTGAATCTTCTTTATCCTGCTAGGATTAGCAGGAAAAAGCAAAAAATTTCAGAATTGCACCTTGCAATGTGGAGATATTACTGTTTGTGCATTTACAATATT
Source organism: Phyllobates terribilis (assembly GCF_046119375.1). Taxonomy (NCBI): domain Eukaryota; kingdom Metazoa; phylum Chordata; class Amphibia; order Anura; family Dendrobatidae; genus Phyllobates; species Phyllobates terribilis. Next base: position 19,009 of record NW_027370296.1, read on the forward strand.
CATTGATTTTTGCCATTGAAAAACGTCCAGAAATGTTTGAAGCTACTGACTGAATGAAAGGAGCTGGCATCTCACTCTCTTTGAATCTTCTTTATCATGCTAGGATTAGCAGGAAAAAGCAAAAAATTTCAGAATTGCACCTTGCAATGTGGAGATATTACTGTTTGTGCATTTACAATATTCATTGATTTTTGCCATTGAAAAACATGTTTTTCATATACCAGAAATGTTTGAAGCTACTGACTGAATGAAAGGAGCTGGCATCTCACTCTCTTTGAATCTTCTTTATCATGCTAGGATTAGCAGGAAAAAGCAAAAAATTTCAGAATTGCACCTTGCAATGTGGAGATATTACTGTTTGTGCATTTACAATATTCATTGATTTTTGCCATTGAAAAACATGTTTTTCATATACCAGAAATGTTTGAAGCTACTGACTGAATGAAAGGAGCTGGCATCTCACTCTCTTTGAATCTTCTTTATCCTGCTAGGATTAGCAGGAAAAAGCAAAAAATTTCAGAATTGCACCTTGCAATGTGGAGATATTACTGTTTGTGCATTTACAATATTCATTGATTTTTGCCATTGAAAAACGTCCAGAAATGTTTGAAGCTACTGACTGAATGAAAGGAGCTGGCATCTCACTCTCTTTGAATCTTCTTTATCATGCTAGGATTAGCAGGAAAAAGCAAAAAATTTCAGAATTGCACCTTGCAATGTGGAGATATTACTGTTTGTGCATTTACAATATTCATTGATTTTTGCAATTGAAAAACATGTTTTTCATATACCAGAAATGTTTGAAGCTACTGACTGAATGAAAGGAGCTGGCATCTCACTCTCTTTGAATCTTCTTTATCATGCTAGGATTAGCAGGAAAAAGCAAAAAATTTCAGAATTGCACCTTGCAATGTGGAGATATTACTGTTTGTGCATTTACAATATTCATTGATTTTTGCCATTGAAAAACATGTTTTTCATATACCAGAAATGTTTGAAGCTACTGACTGAATGAAAGGAGCTGGCATCTCACTCTCTTTGAATCTTCTTTATCATGCTAGGATTAGCAGGAAAAAGCAAAAAATTTCAGAATTGCACCTTGCAATGTGGAGATATTACTGTTTGTGCATTTACAATATTCATTGATTTTTGCCATTGAAAAACATGTTTTTCATATACCAGAAATGTTTGAAGCTACTGACTGAATGAAAGGAGCTGGCATCTCACTCTCTTTGAATCTTCTTTATCATGCTAGGATTAGCAGGAAAAAGCAAAAAATTTCAGAATTGCACCTTGCAATGTGGAGATATTACTGTTTGTGCATTTACAATGTTCATTGATTTTTGCCATTGAAAAACGTCCAGAAATGTTTGAAGCTACTGACTGAATGAAAGGAGCTGGCATCTCACTCTCTTTGAATCTTCTTTATCATGCTAGGATTAACAGGAAAAAGCAAAAAATTTCAGAATTGCACCTTGCAATGTGGAGATATTACTGTTTGTGCATTTACAATATTCATTGATTTTTGCCATTGAAAAACATCCAGAAATGTTTGAAGCTACTGACTGAATGAAAGGAGCTGGCATCTCACTCTCTTTGAATCTTCTTTATCATGCTAGGATTAGCAGGAAAAAGCAAAAAATTTCAGAATTGCACCTTGCAATGTGGAGATATTACTGTTTGTGCATTTACAATATTCATTGATTTTTGCCATTGAAAAACATGTTTTTCATATACCAGAAATGTTTGAAGCTACTGACTGAATGAAAGGAGCTGGCATCTCACTCTCTTTGAATCTTCTTTATCATGCTAGGATTAGCAGGAAAAAGCAAAAAATTTCAGAATTGCACCTTGCAATGTGGAGATATTACTGTTTGTGCATTTACAATGTTCATTGATTTTTGCCATTGAAAAATGTCCAGAAATGTTTGAAGCTACTGACTGAATGAAAGGAGCTGGCATCTCACTCTCTTTGAATCTTCTTTATCATGCTAGGATTAACAGGAAAAAGCAAAAAATTTCAGAATTGCACCTTGCAATGTGGAGATATTACTGTTTGTGCATTTACAATATTCATTGATTTTTGCCATTGAAAAACGTTTTTCATATACCAGAAATGTTTCAAGCTACTGACTGAATGAAAGGAGCTGGCATCTCACTCTCTTTGAATCTTCTTTATCATGCTAGGATTAGCAGGAAAAAGCAAAAAATTTCAGAATTGCACCTTGCAATGTGGAGATATTACTGTTTGTGCATTTACAATATTCATTGATTTTTGCCATTGAAAAACATGTTTTTCATATACCAGAAATGTTTGAAGCTACTGACTGAATGAAAGGAGCTGGCATCTCACTCTCTTTGAATCTTCTTTATCCTGCTAGGATTAGCAGGAAAAAGCAAAAAATTTCAGAATTGCACCTTGCAATGTGGAGATATTACTGTTTGTGCATTTACAATATTCATTGATTTTTGCCATTGAAAAACGTCCAGAAATGTTTAAAGCTACTGACTGAATGAAAGGAGCTGGCATCTTACTCTCTTTGAATCTTCTTTATCCTGCTAGGATTAGCAGGAAAAAGCAAAAAATTTCAGAATTGCACCTTGCAATGTGGAGATATTACTGTTTGTGCATTTACAATATTCATTGATTTTTGCCATTGAAAAACGTCCAGAAATGTTTGAAGCTACTGACTGAATGAAAGGAGCTGGCATCTCACTCTCTTTGAATCTTCTTTATCCTGCTAGGATTAGCAGGAAAAAGCAAAAAATTTCAGAATTGCACCTTGCAATGTGGAGATATTACTGTTTGTGCATTTACAATATTCATTGATTTTTGCCATTGAAAAACGTCCAGAAATGTTTGAAGCTACTGACTGAATGAAAGGAGTTGGCATCTCACTCTCTTTGAATCTTCTTTATCATGCTAGGATTAGCAGGAAAAAGCAAAAAATTTCAGAATTGCACCTTGCAATGTGGAGATATTACTGTTTGTGCATTTACAATATTCATTGATTTTTGCCATTGAAAAACATGTTTTTCATATACCAGAAATGTTTGAAGCTACTGACTGAATGAAAGGAGCTGGCATCTCACTCTCTTTGAATCTTCTTTATCCTGCTAGGATTAGCAGGAAAAAGCAAAAAATTTCAGAATTGCACCTTGCAATGTGGAGATATTACTGTTTGTGCATTTACAATATTCATTGATTTTTGCCATTGAAAAACGTCCAGAAATGTTTGAAGCTACTGACTGAATGAAAGGAGCTGGCATCTCACTCTCTTTGAATCTTCTTTATCATGCTAGGATTAGCAGGAAAAAGCAAAAAATTTCAGAATTGCACCTTGCAATGTGGAGATATTACTGTTTGTGCATTTACAATATTCATTGAATTTTGCCATTGAAAAACATGTTTTTCATATACCAGAAATGTTTGAAGCTACTGACTGAATGAAAGGAGCTGGCATCTCACTCTCTTTGAATCTTCTTTATCATGCTAGGATTAACAGGAAAAAGCAAAAAATTTCAGAATTGCACCTTGCAATGTGGAGATATTACTGTTTGTGCATTTACAATATTCATTGATTTTTGCCATTGAAAAACGTCCAGAAATGTTTGAAGCTACTGACTGAATGAAAGGAGCTGGCATCTCACTCTCTTTGAATCTTCTTTATCATGCTAGGATTAGCAGGAAAAAGCAAAAAATTTCAGAATTGCACCTTGCAATGTGGAAATGTTACTGTTTGTGCATTTACAATATTCATTGATTTTTGCCATTGAAAAACATGTTTTTCATATACCAGAAATGTTTGAAGCTACTGACTGAATGAAAGGAGCTGGCATCTCACTCTCTTTGAATCTTCTTTATCATGCTAGGATTAGCAGGAAAAAACAAAAAATTTCAGAATTGCACCTTGCAATGTGGAGATATTACTGTTTGTGCATTTACAATATTCATTGATTTTTGCCATTGAAAAACGTTTTTCATATACCAGAAATGTTTGAAGCTACTGACTGAATGAAAGGAGCTGGCATCTCACTCTCTTTGAATCTTCTTTATCATGCTAGGATTAGCAGGAAAAAGCAAAAAATTTCAGAATTGCACCTTGCAATGTGGAGATATTACTGTTTGTGCATTTACAATATTCATTGATTTTTGCCATTGAAAAACATGTTTTTCATATACCAGAAATGTTTGAAGCTACTGACTGAATGAAAGGAGCTGGCATCTCACTCTCTTTGAATCTTCTTTATCATGCTAGGATTAGCAGGAAAAAGCAAAAAATTTCAGAATTGCACCTTGCAATGTGGAGATATTACTGTTTGTGCATTTACAATATTCATTGATTTTTGCCATTGAAAAACATGTTTTTCATATACCAGAAATGTTTGAAGCTACTGACTGAATGAAAGGAGCTGGCATCTCACTCTCTTTGAATCTTCTTTATCCTGCTAGGATTAGCAGGAAAAAGCAAAAAATTTCAGAATTGCACCTTGCAATGTGGAGATATTACTGTTTGTGCATTTACAATATTCATTGATTTTTGCCATTGAAAAACGTCCAGAAATGTTTGAAGCTACTGACTGAATGAAAGGAGCTGGCATCTCACTCTCTTTGAATCTTCTTTATCATGCTAGGATTAGCAGGAAAAAGCAAAAAATTTCAGAATTGCACCTTGCAATGTGGAGATATTACTGTTTGTGCATTTACAATATTCATTGATTTTTGCCATTGAAAAACATGTTTTTCATATACCAGAAATGTTTGAAGCTACTGACTGAATGAAAGGAGCTGGCATCTCACTCTCTTTGAATCTTCTTTATCATGCTAGGATTAGCAGGAAAAAGCAAAAAATTTCAGAATTGCACCTTGCAATGTGGAGATATTACTGTTTGTGCATTTACAATATTCATTGATTTTTGCCATTGAAAAACATGTTTTTCATATACCAGAAATGTTTGAAGCTACTGACTGAATGAAAGGAGCTGGCATCTCACTCTCTTTGAATCTTCTTTATCCTGCTAGGATTAGCAGGAAAAAGCAAAAAATTTCAGAATTGCACCTTGCAATGTGGAGATATTACTGTTTGTGCATTTACAATATTCATTGATTTTTGCCATTGAAAAACGTCCAGAAATGTTTGAAGCTACTGACTGAATGAAAGGAGCTGGCATCTCACTCTCTTTGAATCTTCTTTATCATGCTAGGATTAGCAGGAAAAAGCAAAAAATTTCAGAATTGCACCTTGCAATGTGGAGATATTACTGTTTGTGCATTTACAATATTCATTGATTTTTGCCATTGAAAAACATGTTTTTCATATACCAGAAATGTTTGAAGCTACTGACTGAATGAAAGGAGCTGGCATCTCACTCTCTTTGAATCTTCTTTATCATGCTAGGATTAGCAGGAAAAAGCAAAAAATTTCAGAATTGCACCTTGCAATGTGGAGATATTACTGTTTGTGCATTTACAATATTCATTGATTTTTGCCATTGAAAAACATGTTTTTCATATACCAGAAATGTTTGAAGCTACTGACTGAATGAAAGGAGCTGGCATCTCACTCTCTTTGAATCTTCTTTATCCTGCTAGGATTAGCAGGAAAAAGCAAAAAATTTCAGAATTGCACCTTGCAATGTGGAGATATTACTGTTTGTGCATTTACAATATTCATTGATTTTTGCCATTGAAAAACGTCCAGAAATGTTTGAAGCTACTGACTGAATGAAAGGAGCTGGCATCTCACTCTCTTTGAATCTTCTTTATCATGCTAGGATTAGCAGGAAAAAGCAAAAAATTTCAGAATTGCACCTTGCAATGTGGAGATATTACTGTTTGTGCATTTACAATATTCATTGATTTTTGCAATTGAAAAACATGTTTTTCATATACCAGAAATGTTTGAAGCTACTGACTGAATGAAAGGAGCTGGCATCTCACTCTCTTTGAATCTTCTTTATCATGCTAGGATTAGCAGGAAAAAGCAAAAAATTTCAGAATTGCACCTTGCAATGTGGAGATATTACTGTTTGTGCATTTACAATATTCATTGATTTTTGCCATTGAAAAACATGTTTTTCATATACCAGAAATGTTTGAAGCTACTGACTGAATGAAAGGAGCTGGCATCTCACTCTCTTTGAATCTTCTTTATCATGCTAGGATTAGCAGGAAAAAGCAAAAAATTTCAGAATTGCACCTTGCAATGTGGAGATATTACTGTTTGTGCATTTACAATGTTCATTGATTTTTGCCATTGAAAAACATCCAGAAATGTTTGAAGCTACTGACTGAATGAAAGGAGCTGGCATCTCACTCTCTTTGAATCTTCTTTATCCTGCTAGGATTAGCAGGAAAAAGCAAAAAATTTTAGAATTGCACCTTGCAATGTGGAGATATTACTGTTTGTGCATTTACAATATTCATTGATTTTTGCAATTGAAAAACATGTTTTTCATATACCAGAAATGTTTGAAGCTACTGACTGAATGAAAGGAGCTGGCATCTCACTCTCTTTGAATCTTCTTTATCATGCTAGGATTAGCAGGAAAAAGCAAAAAATTTCAGAATTGCACCTTGCAATGTGGAGATATTACTGTTTGTGCATTTACAATATTCATTGATTTTTGCAATTGAAAAACGTTTTTCATATACCAGAAATGTTTGAAGCTACTGACTGAATGAAAGGAGCTGGCATCTCACTCTCTTTGAATCTTCTTTATCATGCTAGGATTAGCAGGAAAAAGCAAAAAATTTCAGAATTGCACCTTGCAATGTGGAGATATTACTGTTTGTGCATTTACAATATTCATTGATTTTTGCCATTGAAAAACATGTTTTTCATATACCAGAAATGTTTGAAGCTACTGACTGAATGAAAGGAGCTGGCATCTCACTCTCTTTGAATCTTCTTTATCATGCTAGGATTAGCAGGAAAAAGCAAAAAATTTCAGAATTGCACCTTGCAATGTGGAGATATTACTGTTTGTGCATTTACAATGTTCATTGATTTTTGCCATTGAAAAACGTCCAGAAATGTTTGAAGCTACTGACTGAATGAAAGGAGCTGGCATCTCACTCTCTTTGAATCTTCTTTATCATGCTAGGATTAGCAGGAAAAAGCAAAAAATTTCAGAATTGCACCTTGCAATGTGGAGATATTACTGTTTGTGCATTTACAATATTCATTGATTTTTGCCATTGAAAAACATGTTTTTCATATACCAGAAATGTTTGAAGCTACTGACTGAATGAAAGGAGCTGGCATCTCACTCTCTTTGAATCTTCTTTATCATGCTAGGATTAGCAGGAAAAAGCAAAAATTTCAGAATTGCACCTTGCAATGTGGAGATATTACTGTTTGTGCATTTACAATATTCATTGATTTTTGCCATTGAAAAACATGTTTTTCATATACCAGAAATGTTTGAAGCTACTGACTGAATGAAAGGAGCTGGCATCTCACTCTCTTTGAATCTTCTTTATCCTGCTAGGATTAGCAGGAAAAAGCAAAAAATTTCAGAATTGCACCTTGCAATGTGGAGATATTACTGTTTGTGCATTTACAATATTCATTGATTTTTGCCATTGAAAAACGTCCAGAAATGTTTGAAGCTACTGACTGAATGAAAGGAGCTGGCATCTCACTCTCTTTGAATCTTCTTTATCATGCTAGGATTAGCAGGAAAAAGCAAAAAATTTCAGAATTGCACCTTGCAATGTGGAGATATTACTGTTTGTGCATTTACAATATTCATTGAATTTTGCCATTGAAAAACATGTTTTTCATATACCAGAAATGTTTGAAGCTACTGACTGAATGAAAGGAGCTGGCATCTCACTCTCTTTGAATCTTCTTTATCATGCTAGGATTAACAGGAAAAAGCAAAAAATTTCAGAATTGCACCTTGCAATGTGGAGATATTACTGTTTGTGCATTTACAATATTCATTGATTTTTGCCATTGAAAAACGTCCAAAAATGTTTGAAGCTACTGACTGAATGAAAGGAGCTGGCATCTCACTCTCTTTGAATCTTCTTTATCATGCTAGGATTAGCAGGAAAAAGCAAAAAATTTCAGAATTGCACCTTGCAATGTGGAAATGTTACTGTTTGTGCATTTACAATATTCATTGATTTTTGCCATTGAAAAACATGTTTTTCATATACCAGAAATGTTTGAAGCTACTGACTGAATGAAAGGAGCTGGCATCTCACTCTCTTTGAATCTTCTTTATCATGCTAGGATTAGCAGGAAAAAACAAAAAATTTCAGAATTGCACCTTGCAATGTGGAGATATTACTGTTTGTGCATTTACAATATTCATTGATTTTTGCCATTGAAAAACGTTTTTCATATACCAGAAATGTTTGAAGCTACTGACTGAATGAAAGGAGCTGGCATCTCACTCTCTTTGAATCTTCTTTATCATGCTAGGATTAGCAGGAAAAAGCAAAAAATTTCAGAATTGCACCTTGCAATGTGGAGATATTACTGTTTGTGCATTTACAATATTCATTGATTTTTGCCATTGAAAAACATGTTTTTCATATACCAGAAATGTTTGAAGCTACTGACTGAATGAAAGGAGCTGGCATCTCACTCTCTTTGAATCTTCTTTATCATGCTAGGATTAGCAGGAAAAAGCAAAAAATTTCAGAATTGCACCTTGCAATGTGGAGATATTACTGTTTGTGCATTTACAATATTCATTGATTTTTGCCATTGAAAAACATGTTTTTCATATACCAGAAATGTTTGAAGCTACTGACTGAATGAAAGGAGCTGGCATCTCACTCTCTTTGAATCTTCTTTATCCTGCTAGGATTAGCAGGAAAAAGCAAAAAATTTCAGAATTGCACCTTGCAATGTGGAGATATTACTGTTTGTGCATTTACAATATTCATTGATTTTTGCCATTGAAAAACGTCCAGAAATGTTTGAAGCTACTGACTGAATGAAAGGAGCTGGCATCTCACTCTCTTTGAATCTTCTTTATCATGCTAGGATTAGCAGGAAAAAGCAAAAAATTTCAGAATTGCACCTTGCAATGTGGAGATATTACTGTTTGTGCATTTACAATATTCATTGATTTTTGCCATTGAAAAACATGTTTTTCATATACCAGAAATGTTTGAAGCTACTGACTGAATGAAAGGAGCTGGCATCTCACTCTCTTTGAATCTTCTTTATCATGCTAGGATTAGCAGGAAAAAGCAAAAAATTTCAGAATTGCACCTTGCAATGTGGAGATATTACTGTTTGTGCATTTACAATATTCATTGATTTTTGCCATTGAAAAACATGTTTTTCATATACCAGAAATGTTTGAAGCTACTGACTGAATGAAAGGAGCTGGCATCTCACTCTCTTTGAATCTTCTTTATCCTGCTAGGATTAGCAGGAAAAAGCAAAAAATTTCAGAATTGCACCTTGCAATGTGGAGATATTACTGTTTGTGCATTTACAATATTCATTGATTTTTGCCATTGAAAAACGTCCAGAAATGTTTGAAGCTACTGACTGAATGAAAGGAGCTGGCATCTCACTCTCTTTGAATCTTCTTTATCATGCTAGGATTAGCAGGAAAAAGCAAAAAATTTCAGAATTGCACCTTGCAATGTGGAGATATTACTGTTTGTGCATTTACAATATTCATTGATTTTTGCCATTGAAAAACATGTTTTTCATATACCAGAAATGTTTGAAGCTACTGACTGAATGAAAGGAGCTGGCATCTCACTCTCTTTGAATCTTCTTTATCATGCTAGGATTAGCAGGAAAAAGCAAAAAATTTCAGAATTGCACCTTGCAATGTGGAGATATTACTGTTTGTGCATTTACAATATTCATTGATTTTTGCCATTGAAAAACATGTTTTTCATATACCAGAAATGTTTGAAGCTACTGACTGAATGAAAGGAGCTGGCATCTCACTCTCTTTGAATCTTCTTTATCCTGCTAGGATTAGCAGGAAAAAGCAAAAAATTTCAGAATTGCACCTTGCAATGTGGAGATATTACTGTTTGTGCATTTACAATATTCATTGATTTTTGCCATTGAAAAACGTCCAGAAATGTTTGAAGCTACTGACTGAATGAAAGGAGCTGGCATCTCACTCTCTTTGAATCTTCTTTATCATGCTAGGATTAGCAGGAAAAAGCAAAAAATTTCAGAATTGCACCTTGCAATGTGGAGATATTACTGTTTGTGCATTTACAATATTCATTGATTTTTGCAATTGAAAAACATGTTTTTCATATACCAGAAATGTTTGAAGCTACTGACTGAATGAAAGGAGCTGGCATCTCACTCTCTTTGAATCTTCTTTATCATGCTAGGATTAGCAGGAAAAAGCAAAAAATTTCAGAATTGCACCTTGCAATGTGGAGATATTACTGTTTGTGCATTTACAATATTCATTGATTTTTGCCATTGAAAAACATGTTTTTCATATACCAGAAATGTTTGAAGCTACTGACTGAATGAAAGGAGCTGGCATCTCACTCTCTTTGAATCTTCTTTATCATGCTAGGATTAGCAGGAAAAAGCAAAAAATTTCAGAATTGCACCTTGCAATGTGGAGATATTACTGTTTGTGCATTTACAATGTTCATTGATTTTTGCCATTGAAAAACATCCAGAAATGTTTGAAGCTACTGACTGAATGAAAGGAGCTGGCATCTCACTCTCTTTGAATCTTCTTTATCCTGCTAGGATTAGCAGGAAAAAGCAAAAAATTTTAGAATTGCACCTTGCAATGTGGAGATATTACTGTTTGTGCATTTACAATATTCATTGATTTTTGCAATTGAAAAACATGTTTTTCATATACCAGAAATGTTTGAAGCTACTGACTGAATGAAAGGAGCTGGCATCTCACTCTCTTTGAATCTTCTTTATCATGCTAGGATTAGCAGGAAAAAGCAAAAAATTTCAGAATTGCACCTTGCAATGTGGAGATATTACTGTTTGTGCATTTACAATATTCATTGATTTTTGCAATTGAAAAACATGTTTTTCATATACCAGAAATGTTTGAAGCTACTGACTGAATGAAAGGAGCTGGCATCTCACTCTCTTTGAATCTTCTTTATCATGCTAGGATTAGCAGGAAAAAGCAAAAAATTTCAGAATTGCACCTTGCAATGTGGAGATATTACTGTTTGTGCATTTACAATATTCATTGATTTTTGCCATTGAAAAACATGTTTTTCATATACCAGAAATGTTTGAAGCTACTGACTGAATGAAAGGAGCTGGCATCTCACTCTCTTTGAATCTTCTTTATCATGCTAGGATTAGCAGGAAAAAGCAAAAAATTTCAGAATTGCACCTTGCAATGTGGAGATATTACTGTTTGTGCATTTACAATGTTCATTGATTTTTGCCATTGAAAAACGTCCAGAAATGTTTGAAGCTACTGACTGAATGAAAGGAGCTGGCATCTCACTCTCTTTGAATCTTCTTTATCATGCTAGGATTAGCAGGAAAAAGCAAAAAATTTCAGAATTGCACCTTGCAATGTGGAGATATTACTGTTTGTGCATTTACAATATTCATTGATTTTTGCCATTGAAAAACATGTTTTTCATATACCAGAAATGTTTGAAGCTACTGACTGAATGAAAGGAGCTGGCATCTCACTCTCTTTGAATCTTCTTTATCATGCTAGGATTAGCAGGAAAAAGCAAAAAATTTCAGAATTGCACCTTGCAATGTGGAGATATTACTGTTTGTGCATTTACAATATTCATTGATTTTTGCCATTGAAAAACATGTTTTTCATATACCAGAAATGTTTGAAGCTACTGACTGAATGAAAGGAGCTGGCATCTCACTCTCTTTGAATCTTCTTTATCCTGCTAGGATTAGCAGGAAAAAGCAAAAAATTTCAGAATTGCACCTTGCAATGTGGAGATATTACTGTTTGTGCATTTACAATATTCATTGATTTTTGCCATTGAAAAACGTCCAGAAATGTTTGAAGCTACTGACTGAATGAAAGGAGCTGGCATCTCACTCTCTTTGAATCTTCTTTATCATGCTAGGATTAGCAGGAAAAAGCAAAAAATTTCAGAATTGCACCTTGTAATGTGGAGATATTACTGTTTGTGCATTTACAATATTCATTGATTTTTGCCATTGAAAAACATGTTTTTCATATACCAGAAATGTTTGAAGCTACTGACTGAATGAAAGGAGCTGGCATCTCACTCTCTTTGAATCTTCTTTATCAAGCTAGGATTAGCAGGAAAAAGCAAAAAATTTCAGAATTGCACCTTGCAATGTGGAGATATTACTGTTTGTGCATTTACAATATTCATTGATTTTTGCCATTGAAAAACATGTTTTTCATATACCAGAAATGTTTGAAGCTACTGACTGAATGAAAGGAGCTGGCATCTCACTCTCTTTGAATCTTCTTTATCCTGCTAGGATTAGCAGGAAAAAGCAAAAAATTTCAGAATTGCACCTTGCAATGTGGAGATATTACTGTTTGTGCATTTACAATATTCATTGATTTTTGCCATTGAAAAACGTCCAGAAATGTTTGAAGCTACTGACTGAATGAAAGGAGCTGGCATCTCACTCTCTTTGAATCTTCTTTATCATGCTAGGATTAGCAGGAAAAAGCAAAAAATTTCAGAATTGCACCTTGCAATGTGGAGATATTACTGTTTGTGCATTTACAATATTCATTGATTTTTGCAATTGAAAAACATGTTTTTCATATACCAGAAATGTTTGAAGCTACTGACTGAATGAAAGGAGCTGGCATCTCACTCTCTTTGAATCTTCTTTATCATGCTAGGATTAGCAGGAAAAAGCAAAAAATTTCAGAATTGCACCTTGCAATGTGGAGATATTACTGTTTGTGCATTTACAATATTCATTGATTTTTGCCATTGAAAAATATGTTTTTCATATACCAGAAATGTTTGAAGCTACTGACTGAATGAAAGGAGCTGGCATCTCACTCTCTTTGAATCTTCTTTATCATGCTAGGATTAGCAGGAAAAAGCAAAAAATTTCAGAATTGCACCTTGCAATGTGGAGATATTACTGTTTGTGCATTTACAATGTTCATTGATTTTTGCCATTGAAAAACATCCAGAAATGTTTGAAGCTACTGACTGAATGAAAGGAGCTGGCATCTCACTCTCTTTGAATCTTCTTTATCCTGCTAGGATTAGCAGGAAAAAGCAAAAAATTTTAGAATTGCACCTTGCAATGTGGAGATATTACTGTTTGTGCATTTACAATATTCATTGATTTTTGCAATTGAAAAACATGTTTTTCATATACCAGAAATGTTTGAAGCTACTGACTGAATGAAAGGAGCTGGCATCTCACTCTCTTTGAATCTTCTTTATCATGCTAGGATTAGCAGGAAAAAGCAAAAAATTTCAGAATTGCACCTTGCAATGTGGAGATATTACTGTTTGTGCATTTACAATATTCATTGATTTTTGCAATTGAAAAACATGTTTTTCATATACCAGAAATGTTTGAAGCTACTGACTGAATGAAAGGAGCTGGCATCTCACTCTCTTTGAATCTTCTTTATCATGCTAGGATTAGCAGGAAAAAGCAAAAAATTTCAGAATTGCACCTTGCAATGTGGAGATATTACTGTTTGTGCATTTACAATATTCATTGATTTTTGCCATTGAAAAACATGTTTTTCATATACCAGAAATGTTTGAAGCTACTGACTGAATGAAAGGAGCTGGCATCTCACTCTCTTTGAATCTTCTTTATCCTGCTAGGATTAGCAGGAAAAAGCAAAAAATTTCAGAATTGCACCTTGCAATGTGGAGATATTACTGTTTGTGCATTTACAATATTCATTGATTTTTGCCATTGAAAAACGTCCAGAAATGTTTGAAGCTACTGACTGAATGAAAGGAGCTGGCATCTCACTCTCTTTGAATCTTCTTTATCATGCTAGGATTAGCAGGAAAAAGCAAAAAATTTCAGAATTGCACCTTGCAATGTGGAGATATTACTGTTTGTGCATTTACAATATTCATTGATTTTTGCCATTGAAAAACATGTTTTTCATATACCAGAAATGTTTGAAGCTACTGACTGAATGAAAGGAGCTGGCATCTCACTCTCTTTGAATCTTCTTTATCATGCTAGGATTAGCAGGAAAAAGCAAAAAATTTCAGAATTGCACCTTGCAATGTGGAGATATTACTGTTTGTGCATTTACAATGTTCATTGATTTTTGCCATTGAAAAACGTCCAGAAATGTTTGAAGCTACTGACTGAATGAAAGGAGCTGGCATCTCACTCTCTTTGAATCTTCTTTATCATGCTAGGATTAACAGGAAAAAGCAAAAAATTTCAGAATTGCACCTTGCAATGTGGAGATATTACTGTTTGTGCATTTACAATATTCATTGATTTTTGCCATTGAAAAACATCCAGAAATGTTTGAAGCTACTGACTGAATGAAAGGAGCTGGCATCTCACTCTCTTTGAATCTTCTTTATCATGCTAGGATTAGCAGGAAAAAGCAAAAAATTTCAGAATTGCACCTTGCAATGTGGAGATATTACTGTTTGTGCATTTACAATATTCATTGATTTTTGCCATTGAAAAACATGTTTTTCATATACCAGAAATGTTTGAAGCTACTGACTGAATGAAAGGAGCTGGCATCTCACTCTCTTTGAATCTTCTTTATCATGCTAGGATTAGCAGGAAAAAGCAAAAAATTTCAGAATTGCACCTTGCAATGTGGAGATATTACTGTTTGTGCATTTACAATGTTCATTGATTTTTGCCATTGAAAAATGTCCAGAAATGTTTGAAGCTACTGACTGAATGAAAGGAGCTGGCATCTCACTCTCTTTGAATCTTCTTTATCATGCTAGGATTAACAGGAAAAAGCAAAAAATTTCAGAATTGCACCTTGCAATGTGGAGATATTACTGTTTGTGCATTTACAATATTCATTGATTTTTGCCATTGAAAAACGTTTTTCATATACCAGAAATGTTTGAAGCTACTGACTGAATGAAAGGAGCTGGCATCTCACTCTCTTTGAATCTTCTTTATCATGCTAGGATTAGCAGGAAAAAGCAAAAAATTTCAGAATTGCACCTTGCAATGTGGAGATATTACTGTTTGTGCATTTACAATATTCATTGATTTTTGCCATTGAAAAACATGTTTTTCATATACCAGAAATGTTTGAAGCTACTGACTGAATGAAAGGAGCTGGCATCTCACTCTCTTTGAATCTTCTTTATCCTGCTAGGATTAGCAGGAAAAAGCAAAAAATTTCAGAATTGCACCTTGCAATGTGGAGATATTACTGTTTGTGCATTTACAATATTCATTGATTTTTGCCATTGAAAAACGTCTAGAAATGTTTAAAGCTACTGACTGAATGAAAGGAGCTGGCATCTTACTCTCTTTGAATCTTCTTTATCCTGCTAGGATTAGCAGGAAAAAGCAAAAAATTTCAGAATTGCACCTTGCAATGTGGAGATATTACTGTTTGTGCATTTACAATATTCATTGATTTTTGCTATTGAAAAACGTCCAGAAATGTTTGAAGCTACTGACTGAATGAAAGGAGCTGGCATCTCACTCTCTTTGAATCTTCTTTATCCTGCTAGGATTAGCAGGAAAAAGCAAAAAATTTCAGAATTGCACCTTGAAATGTGGAGATATTACTGTTTGTGCATTTACAATATTCATTGATTTTTGCCATTGAAAAACGTCCAGAAATGTTTGAAGCTACTGACTGAATGAAAGGAGCTGGCATCTCACTCTCTTTGAATCTTCTTTATCATGCTAGGATTAGCAGGAAAAACAAAAAATTTCAGAATTGCACCTTGCAATGTGGAGATATTACTGTTTGTGCATTTACAATATTCATTGATTTTTGCCATTGAAAAACATGTTTTTCATATACCAGAAATGTTTGAAGCTACTGACTGAATGAAAGGAGCTGGCATCTCACTCTCTTTGAATCTTCTTTATCCTGCTAGGATTAGCAGGAAAAAGCAAAAAATTTCAGAATTGCACCTTGCAATGTGGAGATATTACTGTTTGTGCATTTACAATATTCATTGATTTTTGCCATTGAAAAACGTCCAGAAATGTTTGAAGCTACTGACTGAATGAAAGGAGCTGGCATCTCACTCTCTTTGAATCTTCTTTATCATGCTAGGATTAGCAGGAAAAAGCAAAAAATTTCAGAATTGCACCTTGCAATGTGGAGATATTACTGTTTGTGCATTTACAATATTCATTGATTTTTGCCATTGAAAAACATGTTTTTCATATACCAGAAATGTTTGAAGCTACTGACTGAATGAAAGGAGCTGGCATCTCACTCTCTTTGAATCTTCTTTATCATGCTAGGATTAGCAGGAAAAAGCAAAAAATTTCAGAATTGCACCTTGCAATGTGGAGATATTACTGTTTGTGCATTTACAATATTCATTGATTTTTGCCATTGAAAAACATGTTTTTCATATACCAGAAATGTTTGAAGCTACTGACTGAATGAAAGGAGCTGGCATCTCACTCTCTTTGAATATTCTTTATCATGCTAGGATTAGCAGGAAAAAGCAAAAAATTTCAGAATTGCACCTTGCAATGTGGAGATATTACTGTTTGTGCATTTACAATATTCATTGATTTTTGCCATTGAAAAACATGTTTTTCATATACCAGAAATGTTTGAAGCTACTGACTGAATGAAAGGAGCTGGCATCTCACTCTCTTTGAATCTTCTTTATCCTGCTAGGATTAGCAGGAAAAAGCAAAAAATTTCAGAATTGCACCTTGCAATGTGGAGATATTACTGTTTGTGCATTTACAATATTCATTGATTTTTGCCATTGAAAAACGTCCAGAAATGTTTGAAGCTGACTGAATGAAAGGAGCTGGCATCTCACTCTCTTTGAATCTTCTTTATCATGCTAGGATTAGCAGGAAAAAGCAAAAAATTTCAGAATTGCACCTTGCAATGTGGAGATATTACTGTTTGTGCATTTACAATATTCATTGATTTTTGCCATTGAAAAACGTCCAGAAATGTTTGAAGCTACTGACTGAATGAAAGGAGCTGGCATCTCACTCTCTTTGAATCTTCTTTATCATGCTAGGATTAGCAGGAAAAAGCAAAAAATTTCAGAATTGCACCTTGCAATGTGGAGATATTACTGTTTGTGCATTTACAATATTCATTGATTTTTGCCATTGAAAAACATCATGTTATTCATATACCAGAAATGTTTGAAGCTACTGACTGAATGAAAGGAGCTGGCATCTCACTCTCTTTGAATCTTCTTTATCATGCTAGGATTAACAGGAAAAAGCAAAAAATTTCAGAATTGCACCTTGCAATGTGGAGATATTACTGTTTGTGCATTTACAATATTCATTGATTTTTGCCATTGAAAAACGTCCAGAAATGTTTGAAGCTACTGACTGAATGAAAGGAGCTGGCATCTCACTCTCTTTGAATCTTCTTTATCATGCTAGGATTAGCAGGAAAAAGCAAAAAATTTCAGAATTGCACCTTGCAATGTGGAGATATTACTGTTTGTGCATTTACAATATTCATTGAATTTTGCCATTGAAAAACATGTTTTTCATATACCAGAAATGTTTGAAGCTACTGACTGAATGAAAGGAGCTGGCATCTCACTCTCTTTGAATCTTCTTTATCATGCTAGGATTAACAGGAAAAAGCAAAAAATTTCAGAATTGCACCTTGCAATGTGGAGATATTACTGTTTGTGCATTTACAATATTCATTGATTTTTGCCATTGAAAAACGTCCAGAAATGTTTGAAGCTACTGACTGAATGA
The DNA here is from genome assembly GCF_046119375.1 of Phyllobates terribilis. NCBI lineage: Eukaryota > Metazoa > Chordata > Amphibia > Anura > Dendrobatidae > Phyllobates > Phyllobates terribilis. The sequence goes on from NW_027370296.1 coordinate 36,858, forward strand.
A
>NW_027370297.1:0-36854 GCF_046119375.1 Phyllobates terribilis
CTACTGACTGAATGAAAGGAGCTGGCATCTCACTCTCTTTGAATCTTCTTTATCATGCTAGGATTAACAGGAAAAAGCAAAAAATTTCAGAATTGCACCTTGCAATGTGGAGATATTACTGTTTGTGCATTTACAATATTCATTGATTTTGCCATTGAAAAACATGTTTTTCATATACCAGAAATGTTGAAGCTACTGACTGAATGAAAGGAGCTGGCATCTCACTCTCTTTGAATCTTCTTTATCATGCTAGGATTAACAGGAAAAAGCTAAAAATTTCAGAATTGCACCGTGCAATGTGGAGATATTACTGTTTGTGCATTTACAATATTCATTGATTTTTGCCATTGAAAAACATGTTTTTCATATACCAGAAATGTTTGAAGCTACTGACTGAATGAAAGGAGCTGGCATCTCACTCTCTTTGAATCTTCTTTATCATGCTAGGATTAGCAGGAAAAAGCAAAAAATTTCAGAATTGCACCTTGCAATGTGGAGATATTACTGTTTGTGCATTTACAATATTCATTGATTTTGCCATTGAAAAACATGTTTTTCATATACCAGAAATGTTTGAAGCTACTGACTGAATGAAAGGAGCTGGCATCTCACTCTCTTTGAATCTTCTTTATCATGCTAGGATTAACAGGAAAAAGCTAAAAATTTCAGAATTGCACCGTGCAATGTGGAGATATTACTGTTTGTGCATTTACAATATTCATTGATTTTTGCCATTGAAAAACATGTTTTCATATACCAGAAATGTTTGAAGCTACTGACTGAATGAAAGGAGCTGGCATCTCACTCTCTTTGAATCTTCTTTATCATGCTAGGATTAGCAGGAAAAAGCAAAAAATTTCAGAATTGCACCTTGCAATGTGGAGATATTACTGTTTGTGCATTTACAATATTCATTGATTTTTGCCATTGAAAAACATGTTTTTCATATACCAGAAATGTTTGAAGCTACTGACTGAATGAAAGGAGCTGGCATCTCACTCTCTTTGAATCTTCTTTATCATGCTAGGATTAACAGGAAAAAGCAAAAAATTTCAGAATTGCACCTTGCAATGTGGAGATATTACTGTTTGTGCATTTACAATATTCATTGATTTTTGCCATTGAAAAACATGTTTTTCATATACCAGAAATGTTTGAAGCTACTGACTGAATGAAAGGAGCTGGCATCTCACTCTCTTTGAATCTTCTTTATCATGCTAGGATTAGCAGGAAAAAGCAAAAAATTTCAGAATTGCACCTTGCAATGTGGAGATATTACTGTTTGTGCATTTACAATATTCATTGATTTTTGCCATTGAAAAACATGTTTTTCATATACCAGAAATGTTTGAAGCTACTGACTGAATGAAAGGAGCTGGCATCTCACTCTCTTTGAATCTTCTTTATCATGCTAGGATTAGCAGGAAAAAGCAAAAAATTTCAGAATTGCACCTTGCAATGTGGAGATATTACTGTTTGTGCATTTACAATATTCATTGATTTTTGCCATTGAAAAACATGTTTTTCATATACCAGAAATGTTTGAAGCTACTGACTGAATGAAAGGAGCTGGCATCTCACTCTCTTTGAATCTTCTTTATCATGCTAGGATTAACAGGAAAAAGCTAAAAATTCAGAATTGCACCGTGCAATGTGGAGATATTACTGTTTGTGCATTTACAATATTCATTGATTTTTGCCATTGAAAAACATGTTTTTCATATACCAGAAATGTTTGAAGCTACTGACTGAATGAAAGGAGCTGGCATCTCACTCTCTGAATCTTCTTTATCATGCTAGGATTAGCAGGAAAAAGCAAAAAATTTCAGAATTGCACCTTGCAATGTGGAGATATTACTGTTTGTGCATTTACAATATTCATTGATTTTTGCCATTGAAAAACATGTTTTTCATATACCAGAAATGTTTGAAGCTACTGACTGAATGAAAGGAGCTGGCATCTCACTCTCTTTGAATCTTCTTTATCATGCTAGGATTAACAGGAAAAAGCAAAAAATTTCAGAATTGCACCTTGCAATGTGGAGATATTACTGTTTGTGCATTTACAATATTCATTGATTTTTGCCATTGAAAAACATGTTTTTCATATACCAGAAATGTTTGAAGCTACTGACTGAATGAAAGGAGCTGGCATCTCACTCTCTTTGAATCTTCTTTATCATGCTAGGATTAACAGGAAAAAGCTAAAAATTTCAGAATTGCACCGTGCAATGTGGAGATATTACTGTTTGTGCATTTACAATATTCATTGATTTTTGCCATTGAAAAACATGTTTTTCATATACCAGAAATGTTTGAAGCTACTGACTGAATGAAAGGAGCTGGCATCTCACTCTCTTTGAATCTTCTTTATCATGCTAGGATTAACAGGAAAAAGCTAAAAATTTCAGAATTGCACCGTGCAATGTGGAGATATTACTGTTTGTGCATTTACAATATTCATTGATTTTTGCCATTGAAAAACATGTTTTTCATATACCAGAAATGTTTGAAGCTACTGACTGAATGAAAGGAGCTGGCATCTCACTCTCTTTGAATCTTCTTTATCATGCTAGGATTAGCAGGAAAAAGCAAAAAATTTCAGAATTGCACCTTGCAATGTGGAGATATTACTGTTTGTGCATTTACAATATTCATTGATTTTTGCCATTGAAAAACATGTTTTTCATATACCAGAAATGTTTGAAGCTACTGACTGAATGAAAGGAGCTGGCATCTCACTCTCTTTGAATCTTCTTTATCATGCTAGGATTAACAGGAAAAAGCTAAAAATTTCAGAATTGCACCGTGCAATGTGGAGATATTACTGTTTGTGCATTTACAATATTCATTGATTTTTGCCATTGAAAAACATGTTTTTCATATACCAGAAATGTTTGAAGCTACTGACTGAATGAAAGGAGCTGGCATCTCACTCTCTTTGAATCTTCTTTATCATGCTAGGATTAGCAGGAAAAAGCAAAAAATTTCAGAATTGCACCTTGCAATGTGGAGATATTACTGTTTGTGCATTTACAATATTCATTGATTTTTGCCATTGAAAAACATGTTTTTCATATACCAGAAATGTTTGAAGCTACTGACTGAATGAAAGGAGCTGGCATCTCACTCTCTTTGAATCTTCTTTATCATGCTAGGATTAACAGGAAAAAGCTAAAAATTTCAGAATTGCACCGTGCAATGTGGAGATATTACTGTTTGTGCATTTACAATATTCATTGATTTTTGCCATTGAAAAACATGTTTTTCATATACCAGAAATGTTTGAAGCTACTGACTGAATGAAAGGAGCTGGCATCTCACTCTCTTTGAATCTTCTTTATCATGCTAGGATTAGCAGGAAAAAGCAAAAAATTTCAGAATTGCACCTTGCAATGTGGAGATATTACTGTTTGTGCATTTACAATATTCATTGATTTTTGCCATTGAAAAACATGTTTTTCATATACCAGAAATGTTTGAAGCTACTGACTGAATGAAAGGAGCTGGCATCTCACTCTCTTTGAATCTTCTTTATCATGCTAGGATTAGCAGGAAAAGCAAAAAATTTCAGAATTGCACCTTGCAATGTGGAGATATTACTGTTTGTGCATTTACAATATTCATTGATTTTTGCCATTGAAAAACGTTTTTCATATACCAGAAATGTTTGAAGCTACTGACTGAATGAAAGGAGCTGGCATCTCACTCTCTTTGAATCTTCTTTATCATGCTAGGATTAACAGGAAAAAGCTAAAAATTTCAGAATTGCACCGTGCAATGTGGAGATATTACTGTTTGTGCATTTACAATATTCATTGATTTTTGCCATTGAAAAACATGTTTTTCATATACCAGAAATGTTTGAAGCTACTGACTGAATGAAAGGAGCTGGCATCTCACTCTCTTTGAATCTTCTTTATCATGCTAGGATTAGCAGGAAAAAGCAAAAAATTTCAGAATTGCACCGTGCAATGTGGAGATATTACTGTTTGTGCATTTACAATATTCATTGATTTTTGCCATTGAAAAACATGTTTTTCATATACCAGAAATGTTTGAAGCTACTGACTGAATGAAAGGAGCTGGCATCTCACTCTCTTTGAATCTTCTTTATCATGCTAGGATTAACAGGAAAAAGCAAAAAATTTCAGAATTGCACCTTGCAATGTGGAGATATTACTGTTTGTGCATTTACACAATATTCATTGATTTTTGCCATTGAAAAACATGTTTTTCATATACCAGAAATGTTTGAAGCTACTGACTGAATGAAAGGAGCTGGCATCTCACTCTCTTTGAATCTTCTTTATCATGCTAGGATTAACAGGAAAAAGCTAAAAATTTCAGAATTGCACCGTGCAATGTGGAGATATTACTGTTTGTGCATTTACAATATTCATTGATTTTTGCCATTGAAAAACATGTTTTTCATATACCAGAAATGTTTGAAGCTACTGACTGAATGAAAGGAGCTGGCATCTCACTCTCTGAATCTTCTTTATCATGCTAGGATTAGCAGGAAAAAGCAAAAAATTTCAGAATTGCACCTTGCAATGTGGAGATATTACTGTTTGTGCATTTACAATATTCATTGATTTTTGCCATTGAAAAACATGTTTTTCATATACCAGAAATGTTTGAAGCTACTGACTGAATGAAAGGAGCTGGCATCTCACTCTCTTTGAATCTTCTTTATCATGCTAGGATTAACAGGAAAAAGCAAAAAATTTCAGAATTGCACCTTGCAATGTGGAGATATTACTGTTTGTGCATTTACAATATTCATTGATTTTTGCCATTGAAAAACATGTTTTTCATATACCAGAAATGTTTGAAGCTACTGACTGAATGAAAGGAGCTGGCATCTCACTCTCTTTGAATCTTCTTTATCATGCTAGGATTAACAGGAAAAAGCTAAAAATTTCAGAATTGCACCGTGCAATGTGGAGATATTACTGTTTGTGCATTTACAATATTCATTGATTTTTGCCATTGAAAAACGTTTTTCATATACCAGAAATGTTTGAAGCTACTGACTGAATGAAAGGAGCTGGCATCTCACTCTCTTTGAATCTTCTTTATCATGCTAGGATTAGCAGGAAAAAGCAAAAAATTTCAGAATTGCACCTTGCAATGTGGAGATATTACTGTTTGTGCATTTACAATATTCATTGATTTTTGCCATTGAAAAACATGTTTTTCATATACCAGAAATGTTTGAAGCTACTGACTGAATGAAAGGAGCTGGCATCTCACTCTCTTTGAATCTTCTTTATCATGCTAGGATTAACAGGAAAAAGCTAAAAATTTCAGAATTGCACCGTGCAATGTGGAGATATTACTGTTTGTGCATTTACAATATTCATTGATTTTTGCCATTGAAAAACATGTTTTTCATATACCAGAAATGTTTGAAGCTACTGACTGAATGAAAGGAGCTGGCATCTCACTCTCTTTGAATCTTCTTTATCATGCTAGGATTAGCAGGAAAAAGCAAAAAATTTCAGAATTGCACCTTGCAATGTGGAGATATTACTGTTTGTGCATTTACAATATTCATTGATTTTTGCCATTGAAAAACATGTTTTTCATATACCAGAAATGTTTGAAGCTACTGACTGAATGAAAGGAGCTGGCATCTCACTCTCTTTGAATCTTCTTTATCATGCTAGGATTAACAGGAAAAAGCTAAAAATTTCAGAATTGCACCGTGCAATGTGGAGATATTACTGTTTGTGCATTTACAATATTCATTGATTTTTGCCATTGAAAAACATGTTTTTCATATACCAGAAATGTTTGAAGCTACTGACTGAATGAAAGGAGCTGGCATCTCACTCTCTTTGAATCTTCTTTATCATGCTAGGATTAGCAGGAAAAAGCAAAAAATTTCAGAATTGCACCTTGCAATGTGGAGATATTACTGTTTGTGCATTTACAATATTCATTGATTTTTGCCATTGAAAAACATGTTTTTCATATACCAGAAATGTTTAAAGCTACTGACTGAATGAAAGGAGCTGGCATCTCACTCTCTTTGAATCTTCTTTATCATGCTAGGATTAACAGGAAAAAGCTAAAAATTTCAGAATTGCACCGTGCAATGTGGAGATATTACTGTTTGTGCATTTACAATATTCATTGATTTTTGCCATTGAAAAACATGTTTTTCATATACCAGAAATGTTTGAAGCTACTGACTGAATGAAAGGAGCTGGCATCTCACTCTCTTTGAATCTTCTTTATCATGCTAGGATTAGCAGGAAAAAGCAAAAAATTTCAGAATTGCACCTTGCAATGTGGAGATATTACTGTTTGTGCATTTACAATATTCATTGATTTTTGCCATTGAAAAACATGTTTTTCATATACCAGAAATGTTTGAAGCTACTGACTGAATGAAAGGAGCTGGCATCTCACTCTCTTTGAATCTTCTTTATCATGCTAGGATTAGCAGGAAAAAGCAAAAAATTTCAGAATTGCACCTTGCAATGTGGAGATATTACTGTTTGTGCATTTACAATATTCATTGATTTTTGCCATTGAAAAACGTTTTTCATATACCAGAAATGTTTGAAGCTACTGACTGAATGAAAGGAGCTGGCATCTCACTCTCTTTGAATCTTCTTTATCATGCTAGGATTAACAGGAAAAAGCTAAAAATTTCAGAATTGCACCGTGCAATGTGGAGATATTACTGTTTGTGCATTTACAATATTCATTGATTTTTGCCATTGAAAAACATGTTTTTCATATACCAGAAATGTTTGAAGCTACTGACTGAATGAAAGGAGCTGGCATCTCACTCTCTTTGAATCTTCTTTATCATGCTAGGATTAGCAGGAAAAAGCAAAAAATTTCAGAATTGCACCGTGCAATGTGGAGATATTACTGTTTGTGCATTTACAATATTCATTGATTTTTGCCATTGAAAAACATGTTTTTCATATACCAGAAATGTTTGAAGCTACTGACTGAATGAAAGGAGCTGGCATCTCACTCTCTTTGAATCTTCTTTATCATGCTAGGATTAACAGGAAAAAGCAAAAAATTTCAGAATTGCACCTTGCAATGTGGAGATATTACTGTTTGTGCATTTACAATATTCATTGATTTTTGCCATTGAAAAACATGTTTTTCATATACCAGAAATGTTTGAAGCTACTGACTGAATGAAAGGAGCTGGCATCTCACTCTCTTTGAATCTTCTTTATCATGCTAGGATTAACAGGAAAAAGCTAAAAATTTCAGAATTGCACCGTGCAATGTGGAGATATTACTGTTTGTGCATTTACAATATTCATTGATTTTTGCCATTGAAAAACATGTTTTTCATATACCAGAAATGTTTGAAGCTACTGACTGAATGAAAGGAGCTGGCATCTCACTCTCTTTGAATCTTCTTTATCATGCTAGGATTAGCAGGAAAAAGCAAAAAATTTCAGAATTGCACCTTGCAATGTGGAGATATTACTGTTTGTGCATTTACAATATTCATTGATTTTTGCCATTGAAAAACATGTTTTTCATATACCAGAAATGTTTGAAGCTACTGACTGAATGAAAGGAGCTGGCATCTCACTCTCTTTGAATCTTCTTTATCATGCTAGGATTAACAGGAAAAAGCTAAAAATTTCAGAATTGCACCGTGCAATGTGGAGATATTACTGTTTGTGCATTTACAATATTCATTGATTTTTGCCATTGAAAAACATGTTTTTCATATACCAGAAATGTTTGAAGCTACTGACTGAATGAAAGGAGCTGGCATCTCACTCTCTTTGAATCTTCTTTATCATGCTAGGATTAGCAGGAAAAAGCAAAAAATTTCAGAATTGCACCTTGCAATGTGGAGATATTACTGTTTGTGCATTTACAATATTCATTGATTTTTGCCATTGAAAAACATGTTTTTCATATACCAGAAATGTTTGAAGCTACTGACTGAATGAAAGGAGCTGGCATCTCACTCTCTTTGAATCTTCTTTATCATGCTAGGATTAACAGGAAAAAGCAAAAAATTTCAGAATTGCACCTTGCAATGTGGAGATATTACTGTTTGTGCATTTACAATATTCATTGATTTTTGCCATTGAAAAACATGTTTTTCATATACCAGAAATGTTTGAAGCTACTGACTGAATGAAAGGAGCTGGCATCTCACTCTCTTTGAATCTTCTTTATCATGCTAGGATTAACAGGAAAAAGCTAAAAATTTCAGAATTGCACCGTGCAATGTGGAGATATTACTGTTTGTGCATTTACAATATTCATTGATTTTTGCCATTGAAAAACATGTTTTTCATATACCAGAAATGTTTGAAGCTACTGACTGAATGAAAGGAGCTGGCATCTCACTCTCTTTGAATCTTCTTTATCATGCTAGGATTAGCAGGAAAAAGCAAAAAATTTCAGAATTGCACCTTGCAATGTGGAGATATTACTGTTTGTGCATTTACAATATTCATTGATTTTTGCCATTGAAAAACATGTTTTTCATATACCAGAAATGTTTGAAGCTACTGACTGAATGAAAGGAGCTGGCATCTCACTCTCTTTGAATCTTCTTTATCATGCTAGGATTAACAGGAAAAAGCTAAAAATTTCAGAATTGCACCGTGCAATGTGGAGATATTACTGTTTGTGCATTTACAATATTCATTGATTTTTGCCATTGAAAAACATGTTTTTCATATACCAGAAATGTTTGAAGCTACTGACTGAATGAAAGGAGCTGGCATCTCACTCTCTTTGAATCTTCTTTATCATGCTAGGATTAGCAGGAAAAAGCAAAAAATTTCAGAATTGCACCTTGCAATGTGGAGATATTACTGTTTGTGCATTTACAATATTCATTGATTTTTGCCATTGAAAAACATGTTTTTCATATACCAGAAATGTTTGAAGCTACTGACTGAATGAAAGGAGCTGGCATCTCACTCTCTTTGAATCTTCTTTATCATGCTAGGATTAACAGGAAAAAGCTAAAAATTTCAGAATTGCACCGTGCAATGTGGAGATATTACTGTTTGTGCATTTACAATATTCATTGATTTTTGCCATTGAAAAACATGTTTTTCATATACCAGAAATGTTTGAAGCTACTGACTGAATGAAAGGAGCTGGCATCTCACTCTCTTTGAATCTTCTTTATCATGCTAGGATTAGCAGGAAAAAGCAAAAAATTTCAGAATTGCACCTTGCAATGTGGAGATATTACTGTTTGTGCATTTACAATATTCATTGATTTTTGCCATTGAAAAACATGTTTTTCATATACCAGAAATGTTTGAAGCTACTGACTGAATGAAAGGAGCTGGCATCTCACTCTCTTTGAATCTTCTTTATCATGCTAGGATTAACAGGAAAAAGCTAAAAATTTCAGAATTGCACCGTGCAATGTGGAGATATTACTGTTTGTGCATTTACAATATTCATTGATTTTTGCCATTGAAAAACATGTTTTTCATATACCAGAAATGTTTGAAGCTACTGACTGAATGAAAGGAGCTGGCATCTCACTCTCTTTGAATCTTCTTTATCATGCTAGGATTAGCAGGAAAAAGCAAAAAATTTCAGAATTGCACCTTGCAATGTGGAGATATTACTGTTTGTGCATTTACAATATTCATTGATTTTTGCCATTGAAAAACATGTTTTTCATATACCAGAAATGTTTGAAGCTACTGACTGAATGAAAGGAGCTGGCATCTCACTCTCTTTGAATCTTCTTTATCATGCTAGGATTAACAGGAAAAAGCAAAAAATTTCAGAATTGCACCTTGCAATGTGGAGATATTACTGTTTGTGCATTTACAATATTCATTGATTTTTGCCATTGAAAAACATGTTTTTCATATACCAGAAATGTTTGAAGCTACTGACTGAATGAAAGGAGCTGGCATCTCACTCTCTTTGAATCTTCTTTATCATGCTAGGATTAACAGGAAAAAGCTAAAAATTTCAGAATTGCACCGTGCAATGTGGAGATATTACTGTTTGTGCATTTACAATATTCATTGATTTTTGCCATTGAAAAACATGTTTTTCATATACCAGAAATGTTTGAAGCTACTGACTGAATGAAAGGAGCTGGCATCTCACTCTCTTTGAATCTTCTTTATCATGCTAGGATTAGCAGGAAAAAGCAAAAAATTTCAGAATTGCACCTTGCAATGTGGAGATATTACTGTTTGTGCATTTACAATATTCATTGATTTTTGCCATTGAAAAACATGTTTTTCATATACCAGAAATGTTTGAAGCTACTGACTGAATGAAAGGAGCTGGCATCTCACTCTCTTTGAATCTTCTTTATCATGCTAGGATTAACAGGAAAAAGCTAAAAATTTCAGAATTGCACCGTGCAATGTGGAGATATTACTGTTTGTGCATTTACAATATTCATTGATTTTTGCCATTGAAAAACATGTTTTTCATATACCAGAAATGTTTGAAGCTACTGACTGAATGAAAGGAGCTGGCATCTCACTCTCTTTGAATCTTCTTTATCATGCTAGGATTAGCAGGAAAAAGCAAAAAATTTCAGAATTGCACCTTGCAATGTGGAGATATTACTGTTTGTGCATTTACAATATTCATTGATTTTTGCCATTGAAAAACATGTTTTTCATATACCAGAAATGTTTGAAGCTACTGACTGAATGAAAGGAGCTGGCATCTCACTCTCTTTGAATCTTCTTTATCATGCTAGGATTAACAGGAAAAAGCTAAAAATTTCAGAATTGCACCGTGCAATGTGGAGATATTACTGTTTGTGCATTTACAATATTCATTGATTTTTGCCATTGAAAAACATGTTTTTCATATACCAGAAATGTTTGAAGCTACTGACTGAATGAAAGGAGCTGGCATCTCACTCTCTTTGAATCTTCTTTATCATGCTAGGATTAGCAGGAAAAAGCAAAAAATTTCAGAATTGCACCTTGCAATGTGGAGATATTACTGTTTGTGCATTTACAATATTCATTGATTTTTGCCATTGAAAAACATGTTTTTCATATACCAGAAATGTTTGAAGCTACTGACTGAATGAAAGGAGCTGGCATCTCACTCTCTTTGAATCTTCTTTATCATGCTAGGATTAACAGGAAAAAGCAAAAAATTTCAGAATTGCACCTTGCAATGTGGAGATATTACTGTTTGTGCATTTACAATATTCATTGATTTTTGCCATTGAAAAACATGTTTTTCATATACCAGAAATGTTTGAAGCTACTGACTGAATGAAAGGAGCTGGCATCTCACTCTCTTTGAATCTTCTTTATCATGCTAGGATTAACAGGAAAAAGCTAAAAATTTCAGAATTGCACCGTGCAATGTGGAGATATTACTGTTTGTGCATTTACAATATTCATTGATTTTTGCCATTGAAAAACATGTTTTTCATATACCAGAAATGTTTGAAGCTACTGACTGAATGAAAGGAGCTGGCATCTCACTCTCTTTGAATCTTCTTTATCATGCTAGGATTAGCAGGAAAAAGCAAAAAATTTCAGAATTGCACCTTGCAATGTGGAGATATTACTGTTTGTGCATTTACAATATTCATTGATTTTTGCCATTGAAAAACATGTTTTTCATATACCAGAAATGTTTGAAGCTACTGACTGAATGAAAGGAGCTGGCATCTCACTCTCTTTGAATCTTCTTTATCATGCTAGGATTAACAGGAAAAAGCTAAAAATTTCAGAATTGCACCGTGCAATGTGGAGATATTACTGTTTGTGCATTTACAATATTCATTGATTTTTGCCATTGAAAAACATGTTTTTCATATACCAGAAATGTTTGAAGCTACTGACTGAATGAAAGGAGCTGGCATCTCACTCTCTTTGAATCTTCTTTATCATGCTAGGATTAGCAGGAAAAAGCAAAAAATTTCAGAATTGCACCTTGCAATGTGGAGATATTACTGTTTGTGCATTTACAATATTCATTGATTTTTGCCATTGAAAAACATGTTTTTCATATACCAGAAATGTTTGAAGCTACTGACTGAATGAAAGGAGCTGGCATCTCACTCTCTTTGAATCTTCTTTATCATGCTAGGATTAACAGGAAAAAGCAAAAAATTTCAGAATTGCACCTTGCAATGTGGAGATATTACTGTTTGTGCATTTACAATATTCATTGATTTTTGCCATTGAAAAACATGTTTTTCATATACCAGAAATGTTTGAAGCTACTGACTGAATGAAAGGAGCTGGCATCTCACTCTCTTTGAATCTTCTTTATCATGCTAGGATTAGCAGGAAAAAGCAAAAAATTTCAGAATTGCACCTTGCAATGTGGAGATATTACTGTTTGTGCATTTACAATATTCATTGATTTTTGCCATTGAAAAACATGTTTTTCATATACCAGAAATGTTTGAAGCTACTGACTGAATGAAAGGAGCTGGCATCTCACTCTCTTTGAATCTTCTTTATCATGCTAGGATTAACAGGAAAAAGCTAAAAATTTCAGAATTGCACCGTGCAATGTGGAGATATTACTGTTTGTGCATTTACAACATTCATTGATTTTTGCCATTGAAAAACATGTTTTTCATATACCAGAAATGTTTGAAGCTACTGACTGAATGAAAGGAGCTGGCATCTCACTCTCTTTGAATCTTCTTTATCATGCTAGGATTAGCAGGAAAAAGCAAAAAATTTCAGAATTGCACCTTGCAATGTGGAATTATTACTGTTTGTGCATTTACAATATTCATTGATTTTTGCCATTGAAAAACATGTTTTTCATATACCAGAAATGTTTGAAGCTACTGACTGAATGAAAGGAGCTGGCATCTCACTCTCTTTGAATCTTCTTTATCATGCTAGGATTAACAGGAAAAAGCAAAAAATTTCAGAATTGCACCTTGCAATGTGGAGATATTACTGTTTGTGCATTTACAATATTCATTGATTTTTGCCATTGAAAAACATGTTTTTCATATAGCAGAAATGTTTGAAGCTACTGACTGAATGAAAGGAGCTGGCATCTCACTCTCTTTGAATCTTCTTTATCATGCTAGGATTAGCAGGAAAAAGCAAAAAATTTCAGAATTGCACCTTGCAATGTGGAGATATTACTGTTTGTGCATTTACAATATTCATTGATTTTTGCCATTGAAAAACATGTTTTTCATATACCAGAAATGTTTGAAGCTACTGACTGAATGAAAGGAGCTGGCATCTCACTCTCTTTGTTTTACCATATTTTTTTTATTTTTAAAAACCAATTTAACAGGGGAATAACAATCGTAGCATAAAAGTAATGACAAAAGAATGTTCGTAGTAAAGGGAAAATTCTGAGGGAAGGGGAAGGGAAAAAGGTATAAACAGGAATGGATAAACAGGAAAGATGGGAGAAATTTGTTCGTCAAAAAATATATACGATAGTACATAAACTTGAACAATTTAAGCACACATTACTATCAATAGCAAATTAGACATATTAATGAGCTAAACATGACACACATTGAGATGTTCCAGCATTATAAGAAGGTTGAGGGAACCTAGTGGACCAAATATCCCACTTCCTAGAGAATTTAATTAAGTTATTGTTGATAAGGGCAAATCTGAGTTCAAATATTCTGTGAAGATTCATCTTATCAACTAAGTCCTCCAGAGTGGGGACGTGTGACTTTCTCCAATAAAAAGCCAATGCGTTCTTACAAACTGAAAATAAATGAATCACCAGAGATCTTTCAAATGACTTGCATGATTCAAGATCCAAGGATAGTAAAGCCCTTTGAGGGGTCAATACTAATGGTCTACCTAAAAGATCATCAACCAAAGAAGAGATCTGAGCCCATAGATTACGGATTTTCGTGCAGCTCCAAAAGAGATGTAAAAGATCTCCCCTAAGGCCGCACTCCCTCCAACAAAGGGGAGAGTTGCTGGGCTTTATATGATGTAGCCTGATTGGAGTGTAATACCATCTGGTTAGAATTTTGAAGTAGGCCTCTTGTAAGGGCATAGATATATTAGAGGCTTGGGAAAAAAGAACAGCATTCTCCCATTGGTCGGATTGGAAATTGAGTTTTAGGTCTTTTTCCCATCTTATCATGTAAAGGTGTTTTTGAAAAGAAAGGTCATTATTGAAACTGTTATATATGTGTCTCAGGCTCCAAAAAATTTTATGGGATGGGTTGCTTAACAGGTTCACCGAGGTTTCAGAAATGATAAGTTTGCCAGAAATGAATTCCAGAATTATGTTTTTTAAATGAGAATATAAAAAGAAATCAGAAGAGGGTAAGTTGAATCTTTTTTTAAGAGTTTGGAAAGGAATAAAAACAGAAGCTTCATACAGGTCTCCAATTTTTCTCAACCCTTTATTGTCCCATTGATCTGGAATGGAAGAGTTATATAGATCAGCAACAAAACCAATTGGGAAATTTTTGACAAGAGAAAGCTTAACCATATCAGAATCTTTCAAGGAGCTCTTTTTCTTTCTTTTAGCGATTTTTTTCCAAGCGTCAATAATCGCCTGGAAAATAGGGTGGGAAGAATCATGAGTGCACTGTTTAAAGAGATGCCTAAGTAACAAATCACGAGGAGAGGAGCCGTTATTTAAAAAAGTCTCTAGAATCATCCAAGCTGGGGGACTGTCAGAATTAAACCAATTACTGCTCTGTTTGATAAGGTTTGCCAAATAATAAGCGGAAATATTAGGGTGGCTCAGACCTCCGTTACTTTTATTCTTGTACAATATATCTGCAGATATCCTCGCACGTTTATTATCCCAGACATAAGAATTAATCTGATTTTGGATTTTTTGAACAAAGATGTGGGAAATAGCTAAAGGAAGGTTGCGGAAAAAATATAAAATTTTGGGAAGAACAAACATCTTGATAGAGAGGACTCTACCCCACCACGACAAATCTCTCTTCATAAAGTCCATCAAATCTCCTCGGACGATGTCATCAATCAGAACCAGATTGTCAGAGATTGTTGAGTTAATATTTTTACCAATACTGATCCCCAAATAAATCAGATTGCGTTTAGCCACACCAAAGGAAAATCTCGAGTGTAAAACCTCTCTCGTCTGACGGTCCAGATTAATGTTTAAAAGTTTAGACTTCTCATTATTGATCTTAAAATAAGAAATCTGAGAGAATATTTCTAGAACCTTCGAAACCTCCGCAACTGAATTTATTGGGTCCAGCAGGGAAAGCATAACATCATCTGCAAAGAGGCCAATTTTAAATTCTCGAGATGGGGTAGATATCCCTCTGATGTCAGTATTTTCTCTGATCCTCTGAGCAAGAGGCTCCATAGCCAGGACAAAGAGAAGAGGGGAAAGCGGGCAACCCTGTCTAGTACCATTTGTAATAGGGATTGGGTTTGAGAGATAATTGTTAACATAGATTTTTGCTTGGGGGTTAGAATAAAGGGCCATAATTGAAGAGAGAAAATTGTTGTCAAAACCAAATTTAATAAGGGTCAATTTAAGGTATAGCCAATTTAGCCTGTCGAAAGCTTTTTCAGCATCTAGGGCAAGCAATGAAGTTGGGAGTTTCGCCGTATTGATAACCTTAATAATATTCAAGAGTCTTCTAGAGCCATCAGTTGCTTGTCTCCCACCAACGAAGCCAATTTGATCGTCGTTGATGAGAGATGGGAGAATAGTCGATAAACGATTGGCCAGAATTTTCGAATATATCTTAATGTCAGTATTAATTAGCGAAATGGGCCTATAATTTTTAACATTATCTCTCTCTTCTTTAGACTTGGGTATTAAGGTAATGGTAGCTTCCAGCATTTCTGAGGGGAAGGAGCTTATTGAGGAAGCATGATTGAAAATTTTCGTAAGAGGGAGAGAAAGTAGGTCGCAAAAAGTTTTATAATACTCATTAATGAACCCATCTGGACCCGGGGTCTTGAAAGCTTTAAGTTGCTTTATTGTGTTAATAATTTCAAGGTTAGAAAAAGGCTTGTTCAATGACTCGTGATCCAGAGGGCTCAATTTCGGTAGGTTAATGGAGGATAGAAATTTGTTGATTGCGTCTGGGTGAGGATGGGGAATTAGAGGGTCAGTCTTGATATTATAGAGTTTTTTGTAAAAGTCTGCAAACTGGTTCACTATATCTTTAGGGTGACAAAACGTTATTCCACTATCATTCCTTATTTTATCTATTCTATTAATTGCTCTTTTACATTTAACTAGGCGGGCCATAAAGCGGGTAGGTTTATTTAGAGCCGCATAGTAATTAAATTTTGATTTCCGAATAATCGCATCATAGGAAGAAGAAATTTCTGATTTTAGCTCTACCCTTAAATTTGACAGTTCCTTTTGAATTATTAGGGAAGGGGAAGGAAGATTAATTTGCTCTAGTTCTTTTTCCCTAATCAGTTTTTGAAGAGAATTTATTTTTGTTCTTTTTTCTTTTTTTTCAGATGAGGATATCTGCATTAGTACACCACGAAGGACGGCCTTGTGAGCACACCAGCTGGAGAAGGGATTAGATAAATCTGGGGTATCATTTTCCTTAAAATAATCAGAAATAGCTTTTTCAATAATTTTTTTGTTCTTGGGGTTATGAATAAGTGAAGATCTACATTTCCAAAGAAAACCATTTTTAATAAGAGGACCAATGTGAATTTCACATGACGTAGGGGCATGATCTGATAGCGACCTGAGGCCTATAGATACGTTAGAGAATTTGGGTAAAGAAAAGACGTCAGTTACTATTAAGTCAATTCTAGAGGCCGTTTGGTGTGCATCCGAAAAGTGTGAGAATTCTTTGGATGTAGTTTGCAGACATCTAAATGTGTCAAATAGTTCATTTTTATAGAGCCAGTTATTTAGCGTCGGGTATAAGTGGCGGCTGGGGGAGGAAGAGTCCATATGCCCATCCGGAACCATGTTGAAATCTCCCAAAAAAATCAATTCGCCTCTCCTAACCTCTTCAACCTTTCTAAAAACCTTGTTCAAAAAGGGTATTTGCTTTTTATTTGGGGCATATAGGTTAACAACAGTGCACTCATGATTATTTAGTTTACAGAGCAATATATGAAACCTTCCATTGGGATCTTTATGCTGATCCAAAAACTCAAATGGGACCGAGTCTTTGATCACTGTAGCTACACCGGCTTTTTTCCGGTCGCTAGTGGATTCAAATATATGAGGGTAGCGCTTGTGGGTGAAGGTAGGATGTTTCCCCTCGGCAAACCTTGTCTCCTGAAGACACGCAACATCAGCACCAAGATGACCCAATTCCTTCCAAAGGGAGAATCTCTTATTGGGACTGTTTAGGCCTCTTACATTGTAAGTGATGATCTTAATGGGCATAGGTAAATTAGCGATCAGAATAAGCCAAAAGGATAGGGGTCAGTTGGTCCAACAAATTCCCAAAAAATAAATCAATCAACAATCAAAGCTGGAATACACTATCTCACTATTAACTCAAAGATAGTAATAACAATAACCAAATATTCAAAGAAAAAAGAAAAAACGAATCAAAAAATCTCCTGAGGGAACCTTCACCGTAAAGGTTCTCCCTCAGATTGGGGGGGAAAAATAATGTGGACAAGCCTCGAAGGCTAAATATAAAGAAGAATGAAAAATCTAGTATGACATATTAGGTGAGGTGGTGAGTAAGTTTATTTTTAATAAAAGGGCTCCCGAAAGAGTAGTGTTTCACATTTCAACGGTGGGGTATCTTTGCAGCTTTGTGGGGAATGTCCCTTATAAAGTCAAAAAATTTAGGGCCTTCATCAGGATCTGTAAGAGTAAATGTTTTCCCGTTAAAGAAAATCAGCAACTTAACTGGAAAGCCCCACCTATACGGGATATTCATACCTCTCAGTCTATCTGTGGTCAATTTGTATGACCTTCTTGCGTCCATGGTTTCTTTGGAAAAATCTGAAAAGATTTTTAGGTGTGAGAAAGGCTCAGGAAAAGTCCTGTTTTCCCTGATATATTTCAAAATTCTCTCTTTGGTCGAGAAAAAATGTAACCTAACTATTACATCTCTAGGGAGATCCGAGGAGATGGAGGTCGGACGAAATAAGCGGTGTGCCCTATCAATGATAAGATCCTGCTCAGAAAGGGATGGGATTGTCTGGTGAAGTAAGTCTTTGACATAGGTCGAGATATCTGAAGGAGATATATTCTCAGATACGCCTCTAATTTTCAAATTATTTCTCCTGCTTCTATCCTCCAAATCCGCCACTTTTAATCTGAGTCTCTTAAGCTCTGTTTTAATTTCTAGATTGTCAGAAGAGACAGACTCTACCTTTCCCTCCACCGTTTCGAGCCTTTTAGTGTTTTCTTCCAATTTAACCCCAAACGCTTCCAAAGTAGTTTTCATGGTGTCAACTTGTTTCTCGAAGCCCAGTTTCATATTTCTGTCAATCGTCTTTAAAAGATTGTCCAGATATGAACCAAGGTCGGTATTTCCCAAATCTTGAGAAATGGTCATTTTGACCGGGACATTAGGCGTAAAATCGGAGGGTGAAGGGGAAAAGTCTTTTTTAGGGCGTCTCTTATCTGGACTAGGATTAGGAGACGGGTCCGAGGATTCCTCCTCCGAACTCGGAGCCAATGAAGAATATTTGTTGCTCCAGTCTCCTGGGTCCCTTCTCTTTGAAGAGATGGAAACATCCATCTCTTCTACTTTTCTTTCCTTAATTACTGTAGAAGAGGCAGGTTTAGCGACAGGGATTCTCTGTGGTTTTGGAGAAAATAGACTTTTAGCAGAGTCTTTGGTGGGAGAGCTTACTTTAAAACTCTGTCTGTCGTCAGGATTTCTATGAGGTGATCTGGACTTAAGTGGACTAATAGTATTGACAGTATCTTCTGAGGGATTTGAAAAAGAAGAGCGTTGAGAGGACTTCGCTCTTACCGCACTAGTTTTAAGGGGGGCTTCCAAAGACTTTTGGGTATTTTTTTTGTTAGCCGCCATTGTAAGAAAAAAAAAAAGAAAATAAGTCCTAAATGTATATATAAGGAAAACACCAAAAAGACAATGGAAATATTTAACCTAGAGAGTGGACAGAAGACTTTAGAGTAGCAAAATGATTAGGAACAATGACTGGAAGAAATTAGCATTAAACAAATATCATTCCAATAAGAGGCAATCAATACCCTTAAAGACTGCAGAATTATGTACCCCCTAGAATGCAATCCTTTAAATGTAAATCACAATCAAAAATATCAAGAAAAATAGTAAACTTGACCTGAGGGATAAAAATAAAAGGCACATATAGTTCTTAACAGAAAACTAATTATTGTGGAAACTTGCAGATCTGTAGAGTTCCATGGGCACCAACTGTTATATGTATATCAGGTAGCGAAGTCACAGTATATATATATGGAGGCAGAAGCAATTCCTCCTATCCCCCACCTCCCTCAAAGTCAAGTCTCACAATTAAAATGATTGTACAAAGTTTGGTGTTTAATGGACCTCTGTATCAGTACTGATATAAAATCAGCACCATGGACAGCAGTGCAAAGCGATGTTGCAGCAGGAGGCAGGAGAATTAACTAATGTAAAATCAGCACCATGGACAGCAGTACAGAGCGATGCTATAGCAGGGGCAGGAGAGTTTGACTGAAATCAGCACCATGGACAGCAGTTCAAATCAGCACCATGGACAGCAGTGCAGAGCGACGCCAGCAGAGGGCAGGAGAATTTGATCAGCACCATGGACAGCAGTGCTGAGCTACGCCGCAGCAGGGGGCGGGAGATTTAAAGAATATCAGCTGATTGTGAGTATGAGACAGTGGAGGGCAGCGGTGCTGCTGCAGCAAGGGACCAAAGGCAAGTTCAAGGCTCAGCAGCGCTACCACAGGAGGGGGAGGCAGTCACAAAGGTCAGCAGGGTCCAGATACCTGAGGGGCACTATCAACAGAGCGGCACAACGGGGAAAGACGGAGCGGACCTCAGGCACCAGCGGCGCTCACCAGCTGGAAGCAGAAGGAACGGAGCGGCCCCTTATCAGAGGGAGGGGGGATACCGCCGCCACTGTATAAGCCCTGGGGACGTGGGGACACCTGCTATATATACCAGCGGTGCCTGTAATCAGAGGGAAGCTTGGTATGCCGGCTCCTGAACAGAGGAGGGGGGACCGCTACTATGTGAACAGCCCGGAGCGCAGGTAACAGCCGCAAAGGAGAGGAGAGAGCCGGGTGCAGACAGCAGCGGTGGCAGTGAGCCGAGGGGGGGGAAAGGGACGCAGCAGCTTCACAGGGACACCAGGGGACACCGTTACCACCGGAGCAGCCCCAGAACCACGGCAACAGACCCCCAGAAACCCGATAAAAGCCCCGGCTTCAGCCAGGGCTTATCTGACCTGTACAGAAGTAATCAGTATGCAGTCCCGCTCCGTCTCAGTCTCCTGAACTCCGCGTCGTACAGGCTAGGCTAGGCTCACGGTCCCTTGTCGGCAGCAGGGGTCTTATCCACGGGGACCAGTGGGGTTGGGAATCTTTGGTCCGGAGGTGGCAGCGCCTCTTCTTTATGGAGTAAGGTCCTGCGGGTCCGGTCCCGACCTCCGTGAAGTAACGATAGTTGATTGCAGGGCAGGGATTTCCAAGCTGTCGCCGGTGTCCCGGTCTCAGTCCCCTCTTCTCTTTTCTTTCTTGGATCCGTTGAAAGAACAGCTGAAACTGCTGTAGGGTCCCGCTCCCAAAGTAAAAGGCGGAGCAGAGCAGACCTTTACTGCTATTCCAGTCACTTCAAAGCAGCGCTGCTGAGCGACTGGAAACAAGAAAAGGGCCGCAGAGTGACTGGAATCAAGAAAAGGGCCGCCAGTGATCGCCTGGGTGTCAGAACCAGAACCAAAATGTGCCACCCCGTGGATTAAAAATAAGCTCTGACAACAGTCAGGGGGCCCAGTATATAATGTTCAGTTAAATGAAGTGAGAGAAATATGTGCCCCCACCGATCTGTGAGCTTAAAGGGGCACGTCACAGCCTCAAGGACTGGAATGCTCACCAGGACTTACCGCAGCTGCATATAAAGCCTGCTGATAGTCCTTAAGTCCGGTATAAAACGATGTAATCCTGGGTCCGGAGGTAGAAGGGCATAAATGGGTCCACAATCCTGTAGGGCCACGTTACAGAGTCACTTCAATGGTGGATTCTGAGCCTCACCCAAATGTCTGAGCACAAAACATCTCCAGGGTTGATGGGGTTAGCAGGGATTCTTTGGTGTCAAAATGATCCCTGAATGATAGGAAGTCCAAATATATAAGAATTTTGAAAAAAAATCTTCTTTTTGTTGCTTAAAAAGTAGCTTTAAAGCGAAGCCCTCAGGGAGCTCAGGATCAAGCTGCCATCTCGTCCTGTGCTCAGGCCACTCCCCCCCATCTCACTCTCTTTGAATCTTCTTTATCATGCTAGGATTCACAGGAAAAAGCTAAAAATTTCAGAATTGCACCGTGCAATGTAGAGATATTACTGTTTGTGCATTTACAATATTCATTGATTTTTGCCATTGAAAAACATGTTTTTCATATACCAGAAATGTTTGAAGCTACTGACTGAATGAAAGGAGCTGGCATCTCACTCTCTTTGAATCTTCTTTATCATGCTAGGATTAGCAGGAAAAAGCAAAAAATTTCAGAATTGCACCTTGCAATGTGGAGATATTACTGTTTGTGCATTTACAATATTCATTGATTTTTGCCATTGAAAAACGTTTTTCATATACCAGAAATGTTTGAAGCTACTGACTGAATGAAAGGAGCTGGCATCTCACTCTCTTTGAATCTTCTTTATCATGCTAGGATTAACAGGAAAAAGCTAAAAATTTCAGAATTGCACCGTGCAATGTGGAGATATTACTGTTTGTGCATTTACAATATTCATTGATTTTTGCCATTGAAAAACATGTTTTTCATATACCAGAAATGTTTGAAGCTACTGACTGAATGAAAGGAGCTGGCATCTCACTCTCTTTGAATCTTCTTTATCATGCTAGGATTAGCAGGAAAAAGCAAAAAATTTCAGAATTGCACCTTGCAATGTGGAGATATTACTGTTTGTGCATTTACAATATTCATTGATTTTTGCCATTGAAAAACATGTTTTTCATATACCAGAAATGTTTGAAGCTACTGACTGAATGAAAGGAGCTGGCATCTCACTCTCTTTGAATCTTCTTTATCATGCTAGGATTAACAGGAAAAAGCAAAAAATTTCAGAATTGCACCTTGCAATGTGGAGATATTACTGTTTGTGCATTTACAATATTCATTGATTTTTGCCATTGAAAAACATGTTTTTCATATACCAGAAATGTTTGAAGCTACTGACTGAATGAAAGGAGCTGGCATCTCACTCTCTTTGAATCTTCTTTATCATGCTAGGATTAACAGGAAAAAGCTAAAAATTTCAGAATTGCACCGTGCAATGTGGAGATATTACTGTTTGTGCATTTACAATATTCATTGATTTTTGCCATTGAAAAACATGTTTTTCATATACCAGAAATGTTTGAAGCTACTGACTGAATGAAAGGAGCTGGCATCTCACTCTCTTTGAATCTTTATCATGCTAGGATTAGCAGGAAAAAGCAAAAAATTTCAGAATTGCACCTTGCAATGTGGAGATATTACTGTTTGTGCATTTACAATATTCATTGATTTTTGCCATTGAAAAACATGTTTTTCATATACCAGAAATGTTTGAAGCTACTGACTGAATGAAAGGAGCTGGCATCTCACTCTCTTTGAATCTTCTTTATCATGCTAGGATTAACAGGAAAAAGCTAAAAATTTCAGAATTGCACCGTGCAATGTGGAGATATTACTGTTTGTGCATTTACAATATTCATTGATTTTTGCCATTGAAAAACATGTTTTTCATATACCAGAAATGTTTGAAGCTACTGACTGAATGAAAGGAGCTGGCATCTCACTCTCTTTGAATCTTCTTTATCATGCTAGGATTAGCAGGAAAAAGCAAAAAATTTCAGAATTGCACCTTGCAATGTGGAGATATTACTGTTTGTGCATTTACAATATTCATTGATTTTTGCCATTGAAAAACATGTTTTTCATATACCAGAAATGTTTGAAGCTACTGACTGAATGAAAGGAGCTGGCATCTCACTCTCTTTGAATCTTCTTTATCATGCTAGGATTAACAAGAAAAAGCTAAAAATTTCAGAATTGCACCGTGCAATGTGGAGATATTACTGTTTGTGCATTTACAATATTCATTGATTTTTGCCATTGAAAAACATGTTTTTCATATACCAGAAATGTTTGAAGCTACTGACTGAATGAAAGGAGCTGGCATCTCACTCTCTTTGAATCTTCTTTATCATGCTAGGATTCACAGGAAAAAGCTAAAAATTTCAGAATTGCACCGTGCAATGTGGAGATATTACTGTTTGTGCATTTACAATATTCATTGATTTTTGCCATTGAAAAACATGTTTTTCATATACCAGAAATGTTTGAAGCTACTGACTGAATGAAAGGAGCTGGCATCTCACTCTCTTTGAATCTTCTTTATCATGCTAGGATTAACAGGAAAAAGCAAAAAATTTCAGAATTGCACCTTGCAATGTGGAGATATTACTGTTTGTGCATTTACAATATTCATTGATTTTTGCCATTGAAAAACATGTTTTTCATATACCAGAAATGTTTGAAGCTACTGACTGAATGAAAGGAGCTGGCATCTCACTCTCTTTGAATCTTCTTTATCATGCTAGGATTAACAGGAAAAAGCTAAAAATTTCAGAATTGCACCGTGCAATGTGGAGATATTACTGTTTGTGCATTTACAATATTCATTGATTTTTGCCATTGAAAAACATGTTTTTCATATACCAGAAATGTTTGAAGCTACTGACTGAATGAAAGGAGCTGGCATCTCACTCTCTTTGAATCTTCTTTATCATGCTAGGATTAGCAGGAAAAAGCAAAAAATTTCAGAATTGCACCTTGCAATGTGGAGATATTACTGTTTGTGCATTTACAATATTCATTGATTTTTGCCATTGAAAAACATGTTTTTCATATACCAGAAATGTTTGAAGCTACTGACTGAATGAAAGGAGCTGGCATCTCACTCTCTTTGAATCTTCTTTATCATGCTAGGATTAACAGGAAAAAGCTAAAAATTTCAGAATTGCACCGTGCAATGTGGAGATATTACTGTTTGTGCATTTACAATATTCATTGATTTTTGCCATTGAAAAACATGTTTTTCATATACCAGAAATGTTTGAAGCTACTGACTGAATGAAAGGAGCTGGCATCTCACTCTCTTTGAATCTTCTTTATCATGCTAGGATTAGCAGGAAAAAGCAAAAAATTTCAGAATTGCACCTTGCAATGTGGAGATATTACTGTTTGTGCATTTACAATATTCATTGATTTTTGCCATTGAAAAACATGTTTTTCATATACCAGAAATGTTTGAAGCTACTGACTGAATGAAAGGAGCTGGCATCTCACTCTCTTTGAATCTTCTTTATCATGCTAGGATTAACAGGAAAAAGCAAAAAATTTCAGAATTGCACCTTGCAATGTGGAGATATTACTGTTTGTGCATTTACAATATTCATTGATTTTTGCCATTGAAAAACATGTTTTTCATATACCAGAAATGTTTGAAGCTACTGACTGAATGAAAGGAGCTGGCATCTCACTCTCTTTGAATCTTCTTTATCATGCTAGGATTAACAGGAAAAAGCTAAAAATTTCAGAATTGCACCGTGCAATGTGGAGATATTACTGTTTGTGCATTTACAATATTCATTGATTTTTGCCATTGAAAAACATGTTTTTCATATACCAGAAATGTTTGAAGCTACTGACTGAATGAAAGGAGCTGGCATCTCACTCTCTTTGAATCTTCTTTATCATGCTAGGATTAGCAGGAAAAAGCAAAAAATTTCAGAATTGCACCTTGCAATGTGGAGATATTACTGTTTGTGCATTTACAATATTCATTGATTTTTGCCATTGAAAAACATGTTTTTCATATACCAGAAATGTTTGAAGCTACTGACTGAATGAAAGGAGCTGGCATCTCACTCTCTTTGAATCTTCTTTATCATGCTAGGATTAACAGGAAAAAGCTAAAAATTTCAGAATTGCACCGTGCAATGTGGAGATATTACTGTTTGTGCATTTACAATATTCATTGATTTTTGCCATTGAAAAACATGTTTTTCATATACCAGAAATGTTTGAAGCTACTGACTGAATGAAAGGAGCTGGCATCTCACTCTCTTTGAATCTTCTTTATCATGCTAGGATTAGCAGGAAAAAGCAAAAAATTTCAGAATTGCACCTTGCAATGTGGAGATATTACTGTTTGTGCATTTACAATATTCATTGATTTTTGCCATTGAAAAACATGTTTTTCATATACCAGAAATGTTTGAAGCTACTGACTGAATGAAAGGAGCTGGCATCTCACTCTCTTTGAATCTTCTTTATCATGCTAGGATTAACAGGAAAAAGCTAAAAATTTCAGAATTGCACCGTGCAATGTGGAGATATTACTGTTTGTGCATTTACAACATTCATTGATTTTTGCCATTGAAAAACATGTTTTTCATATACCAGAAATGTTTGAAGCTACTGACTGAATGAAAGGAGCTGGCATCTCACTCTCTTTGAATCTTCTTTATCATGCTAGGATTAGCAGGAAAAAGCAAAAAATTTCAGAATTGCACCTTGCAATGTGGAATTATTACTGTTTGTGCATTTACAATATTCATTGATTTTTGCCATTGAAAAACATGTTTTTCATATACCAGAAATGTTTGAAGCTACTGACTGAATGAAAGGAGCTGGCATCTCACTCTCTTTGAATCTTCTTTATCATGCTAGGATTAACAGGAAAAAGCAAAAAATTTCAGAATTGCACCTTGCAATGTGGAGATATTACTGTTTGTGCATTTACAATATTCATTGATTTTTGCCATTGAAAAACATGTTTTTCATATACCAGAAATGTTTGAAGCTACTGACTGAATGAAAGGAGCTGGCATCTCACTCTCTTTGAATCTTCTTTATCATGCTAGGATTAACAGGAAAAAGCTAAAAATTTCAGAATTGCACCGTGCAATGTGGAGATATTACTGTTTGTGCATTTACAATATTCATTGATTTTTGCCATTGAAAAACATGTTTTTCATATACCAGAAATGTTTGAAGCTACTGACTGAATGAAAGGAGCTGGCATCTCACTCTCTTTGAATCTTCTTTATCATGCTAGGATTAGCAGGAAAAAGCAAAAAATTTCAGAATTGCACCTTGCAATGTGGAGATATTACTGTTTGTGCATTTACAATATTCATTGATTTTTGCCATTGAAAAACATGTTTTTCATATACCAGAAATGTTTGAAGCTACTGACTGAATGAAAGGAGCTGGCATCTCACTCTCTTTGAATCTTCTTTATCATGCTAGGATTAACAGGAAAAAGCTAAAAATTTCAGAATTGCACCGTGCAATGTGGAGATATTACTGTTTGTGCATTTACAATATTCATTGATTTTTGCCATTGAAAAACATGTTTTTCATATACCAGAAATGTTTGAAGCTACTGACTGAATGAAAGGAGCTGGCATCTCACTCTCTTTGAATCTTCTTTATCATGCTAGGATTAGCAGGAAAAAGCAAAAAATTTCAGAATTGCACCTTGCAATGTGGAGATATTACTGTTTGTGCATTTACAATATTCATTGATTTTTGCCATTGAAAAACATGTTTTTCATATACCAGAAATGTTTGAAGCTACTGACTGAATGAAAGGAGCTGGCATCTCACTCTCTTTGAATCTTCTTTATCATGCTAGGATTAACAGGAAAAAGCAAAAAATTTCAGAATTGCACCTTGCAATGTGGAGATATTACTGTTTGTGCATTTACAATATTCATTGATTTTTGCCATTGAAAAACATGTTTTTCATATACCAGAAATGTTTGAAGCTACTGACTGAATGAAAGGAGCTGGCATCTCACTCTCTTTGAATCTTCTTTATCATGCTAGGATTAGCAGGAAAAAGCAAAAAATTTCAGAATTGCACCTTGCAATGTGGAGATATTACTGTTTGTGCATTTACAATATTCATTGATTTTTGCCATTGAAAAACATGTTTTTCATATACCAGAAATGTTTGAAGCTACTGACTGAATGAAAGGAGCTGGCATCTCACTCTCTTTGAATCTTCTTTATCATGCTAGGATTAACAGGAAAAAGCTAAAAATTTCAGAATTGCACCGTGCAATGTGGAGATATTACTGTTTGTGCATTTACAACATTCATTGATTTTTGCCATTGAAAAACATGTTTTTCATATACCAGAAATGTTTGAAGCTACTGACTGAATGAAAGGAGCTGGCATCTCACTCTCTTTGAATCTTCTTTATCATGCTAGGATTAGCAGGAAAAAGCAAAAAATTTCAGAATTGCACCTTGCAATGTGGAATTATTACTGTTTGTGCATTTACAATATTCATTGATTTTTGCCATTGAAAAACATGTTTTTCATATACCAGAAATGTTTGAAGCTACTGACTGAATGAAAGGAGCTGGCATCTCACTCTCTTTGAATCTTCTTTATCATGCTAGGATTAACAGGAAAAAGCAAAAAATTTCAGAATTGCACCTTGCAATGTGGAGATATTACTGTTTGTGCATTTACAATATTCATTGATTTTTGCCATTGAAAAACATGTTTTTCATATACCAGAAATGTTTGAAGCTACTGACTGAATGAAAGGAGCTGGCATCTCACTCTCTTTGAATCTTCTTTATCATGCTAGGATTAGCAGGAAAAAGCAAAAAATTTCAGAATTGCACCTTGCAATGTGGAGATATTACTGTTTGTGCATTTACAATATTCATTGATTTTTGCCATTGAAAAACATGTTTTTCATATACCAGAAATGTTTGAAGCTACTGACTGAATGAAAGGAGCTGGCATCTCACTCTCTTTGAATCTTCTTTATCATGCTAGGATTCACAGGAAAAAGCTAAAAATTTCAGAATTGCACCGTGCAATGTAGAGATATTACTGTTTGTGCATTTACAATATTCATTGATTTTTGCCATTGAAAAACATGTTTTTCATATACCAGAAATGTTTGAAGCTACTGACTGAATGAAAGGAGCTGGCATCTCACTCTCTTTGAATCTTCTTTATCATGCTAGGATTAACAAGAAAAAGCTAAAAATTTCAGAATTGCACCGTGCAATGTGGAGATATTACTGTTTGTGCATTTACAATATTCATTGATTTTTGCCATTGAAAAACATGTTTTTCATATACCAGAAATGTTTGAAGCTACTGACTGAATGAAAGGAGCTGGCATCTCACTCTCTTTGAATCTTCTTTATCATGCTAGGATTCACAGGAAAAAGCTAAAAATTTCAGAATTGCACCGTGCAATGTGGAGATATTACTGTTTGTGCATTTACAATATTCATTGATTTTTGCCATTGAAAAACATGTTTTTCATATACCAGAAATGTTTGAAGCTACTGACTGAATGAAAGGAGCTGGCATCTCACTCTCTTTGAATCTTCTTTATCATGCTAGGATTAACAGGAAAAAGCAAAAAATTTCAGAATTGCACCTTGCAATGTGGAGATATTACTGTTTGTGCATTTACAATATTCATTGATTTTTGCCATTGAAAAACATGTTTTTCATATACCAGAAATGTTTGAAGCTACTGACTGAATGAAAGGAGCTGGCATCTCACTCTCTTTGAATCTTCTTTATCATGCTAGGATTAACAGGAAAAAGCTAAAAATTTCAGAATTGCACCGTGCAATGTGGAGATATTACTGTTTGTGCATTTACAATATTCATTGATTTTTGCCATTGAAAAACATGTTTTTCATATACCAGAAATGTTTGAAGCTACTGACTGAATGAAAGGAGCTGGCATCTCACTCTCTTTGAATCTTCTTTATCATGCTAGGATTAGCAGGAAAAAGCAAAAAATTTCAGAATTGCACCTTGCAATGTGGAGATATTACTGTTTGTGCATTTACAATATTCATTGATTTTTGCCATTGAAAAACATGTTTTTCATATACCAGAAATGTTTGAAGCTACTGACTGAATGAAAGGAGCTGGCATCTCACTCTCTTTGAATCTTCTTTATCATGCTAGGATTAACAGGAAAAAGCTAAAAATTTCAGAATTGCACCGTGCAATGTGGAGATATTACTGTTTGTGCATTTACAATATTCATTGATTTTTGCCATTGAAAAACATGTTTTTCATATACCAGAAATGTTTGAAGCTACTGACTGAATGAAAGGAGCTGGCATCTCACTCTCTTTGAATCTTCTTTATCATGCTAGGATTAGCAGGAAAAAGCAAAAAATTTCAGAATTGCACCTTGCAATGTGGAGATATTACTGTTTGTGCATTTACAATATTCATTGATTTTTGCCATTGAAAAACATGTTTTTCATATACCAGAAATGTTTGAAGCTACTGACTGAATGAAAGGAGCTGGCATCTCACTCTCTTTGAATCTTCTTTATCATGCTAGGATTAACAGGAAAAAGCAAAAAATTTCAGAATTGCACCTTGCAATGTGGAGATATTACTGTTTGTGCATTTACAATATTCATTGATTTTTGCCATTGAAAAACATGTTTTTCATATACCAGAAATGTTTGAAGCTACTGACTGAATGAAAGGAGCTGGCATCTCACTCTCTTTGAATCTTCTTTATCATGCTAGGATTAACAGGAAAAAGCTAAAAATTTCAGAATTGCACCGTGCAATGTGGAGATATTACTGTTTGTGCATTTACAATATTCATTGATTTTTGCCATTGAAAAACATGTTTTTCATATACCAGAAATGTTTGAAGCTACTGACTGAATGAAAGGAGCTGGCATCTCACTCTCTTTGAATCTTCTTTATCATGCTAGGATTAGCAGGAAAAAGCAAAAAATTTCAGAATTGCACCTTGCAATGTGGAGATATTACTGTTTGTGCATTTACAATATTCATTGATTTTTGCCATTGAAAAACATGTTTTTCATATACCAGAAATGTTTGAAGCTACTGACTGAATGAAAGGAGCTGGCATCTCACTCTCTTTGAATCTTCTTTATCATGCTAGGATTAACAGGAAAAAGCTAAAAATTTCAGAATTGCACCGTGCAATGTGGAGATATTACTGTTTGTGCATTTACAATATTCATTGATTTTTGCCATTGAAAAACATGTTTTTCATATACCAGAAATGTTTGAAGCTACTGACTGAATGAAAGGAGCTGGCATCTCACTCTCTTTGAATCTTCTTTATCATGCTAGGATTAGCAGGAAAAAGCAAAAAATTTCAGAATTGCACCTTGCAATGTGGAGATATTACTGTTTGTGCATTTACAATATTCATTGATTTTTGCCATTGAAAAACATGTTTTTCATATACCAGAAATGTTTGAAGCTACTGACTGAATGAAAGGAGCTGGCATCTCACTCTCTTTGAATCTTCTTTATCATGCTAGGATTAACAGGAAAAAGCTAAAAATTTCAGAATTGCACCGTGCAATGTGGAGATATTACTGTTTGTGCATTTACAACATTCATTGATTTTTGCCATTGAAAAACATGTTTTTCATATACCAGAAATGTTTGAAGCTACTGACTGAATGAAAGGAGCTGGCATCTCACTCTCTTTGAATCTTCTTTATCATGCTAGGATTAGCAGGAAAAAGCAAAAAATTTCAGAATTGCACCTTGCAATGTGGAATTATTACTGTTTGTGCATTTACAATATTCATTGATTTTTGCCATTGAAAAACATGTTTTTCATATACCAGAAATGTTTGAAGCTACTGACTGAATGAAAGGAGCTGGCATCTCACTCTCTTTGAATCTTCTTTATCATGCTAGGATTAACAGGAAAAAGCAAAAAATTTCAGAATTGCACCTTGCAATGTGGAGATATTACTGTTTGTGCATTTACAATATTCATTGATTTTTGCCATTGAAAAACATGTTTTTCATATACCAGAAATGTTTGAAGCTACTGACTGAATGAAAGGAGCTGGCATCTCACTCTCTTTGAATCTTCTTTATCATGCTAGGATTAACAGGAAAAAGCTAAAAATTTCAGAATTGCACCGTGCAATGTGGAGATATTACTGTTTGTGCATTTACAATATTCATTGATTTTTGCCATTGAAAAACATGTTTTTCATATACCAGAAATGTTTGAAGCTACTGACTGAATGAAAGGAGCTGGCATCTCACTCTCTTTGAATCTTCTTTATCATGCTAGGATTAGCAGGAAAAAGCAAAAAATTTCAGAATTGCACCTTGCAATGTGGAGATATTACTGTTTGTGCATTTACAATATTCATTGATTTTTGCCATTGAAAAACATGTTTTTCATATACCAGAAATGTTTGAAGCTACTGACTGAATGAAAGGAGCTGGCATCTCACTCTCTTTGAATCTTCTTTATCATGCTAGGATTAACAGGAAAAAGCTAAAAATTTCAGAATTGCACCGTGCAATGTGGAGATATTACTGTTTGTGCATTTACAATATTCATTGATTTTTGCCATTGAAAAACATGTTTTTCATATACCAGAAATGTTTGAAGCTACTGACTGAATGAAAGGAGCTGGCATCTCACTCTCTTTGAATCTTCTTTATCATGCTAGGATTAGCAGGAAAAAGCAAAAAATTTCAGAATTGCACCTTGCAATGTGGAGATATTACTGTTTGTGCATTTACAATATTCATTGATTTTTGCCATTGAAAAACATGTTTTTCATATACCAGAAATGTTTGAAGCTACTGACTGAATGAAAGGAGCTGGCATCTCACTCTCTTTGAATCTTCTTTATCATGCTAGGATTAACAGGAAAAAGCAAAAAATTTCAGAATTGCACCTTGCAATGTGGAGATATTACTGTTTGTGCATTTACAATATTCATTGATTTTTGCCATTGAAAAACATGTTTTTCATATACCAGAAATGTTTGAAGCTACTGACTGAATGAAAGGAGCTGGCATCTCACTCTCTTTGAATCTTCTTTATCATGCTAGGATTAGCAGGAAAAAGCAAAAAATTTCAGAATTGCACCTTGCAATGTGGAGATATTACTGTTTGTGCATTTACAATATTCATTGATTTTTGCCATTGAAAAACATGTTTTTCATATACCAGAAATGTTTGAAGCTACTGACTGAATGAAAGGAGCTGGCATCTCACTCTCTTTGAATCTTCTTTATCATGCTAGGATTCACAGGAAAAAGCTAAAAATTTCAGAATTGCACCGTGCAATGTGGAGATATTACTGTTTGTGCATTTACAATATTCATTGATTTTTGCCATTGAAAAACATGTTTTTCATATACCAGAAATGTTTGAAGCTACTGACTGAATGAAAGGAGCTGGCATCTCACTCTCTTTGAATCTTCTTTATCATGCTAGGATTAGCAGGAAAAAGCAAAAAATTTCAGAATTGCACCTTGCAATGTGGAGATATTACTGTTTGTGCATTTACAATATTCATTGATTTTTGCCATTGAAAAACATGTTTTTCATATACCAGAAATGTTTGAAGCTACTGACTGAATGAAAGGAGCTGGCATCTCACTCTCTTTGAATCTTTATCATGCTAGGATTAGCAGGAAAAAGCAAAAAATTTCAGAATTGCACCTTGCAATGTGGAGATATTACTGTTTGTGCATTTACAATATTCATTGATTTTTGCCATTGAAAAACATGTTTTTCATATACCAGAAATGTTTGAAGCTACTGACTGAATGAAAGGAGCTGGCATCTCACTCTCTTTGAATCTTCTTTATCATGCTAGGATTAACAGGAAAAAGCTAAAAATTTCAGAATTGCACCGTGCAATGTGGAGATATTACTGTTTGTGCATTTACAATATTCATTGATTTTTGCCATTGAAAAACATGTTTTTCATATACCAGAAATGTTTGAAGCTACTGACTGAATGAAAGGAGCTGGCATCTCACTCTCTTTGAATCTTCTTTATCATGCTAGGATTAACAGGAAAAAGCTAAAAATTTCAGAATTGCACCGTGCAATGTGGAGATATTACTGTTTGTGCATTTACAATATTCATTGATTTTTGCCATTGAAAAACATGTTTTTCATATACCAGAAATGTTTGAAGCTACTGACTGAATGAAAGGAGCTGGCATCTCACTCTCTTTGAATCTTCTTTATCATGCTAGGATTAGCAGGAAAAAGCAAAAAATTTCAGAATTGCACCTTGCAATGTGGAGATATTACTGTTTGTGCATTTACAATATTCATTGATTTTTGCCATTGAAAAACATGTTTTTCATATACCAGAAATGTTTGAAGCTACTGACTGAATGAAAGGAGCTGGCATCTCACTCTCTTTGAATCTTCTTTATCATGCTAGGATTAACAGGAAAAAGCAAAAAATTTCAGAATTGCACCTTGCAATGTGGAGATATTACTGTTTGTGCATTTACAATATTCATTGATTTTTGCCATTGAAAAACATGTTTTTCATATACCAGAAATGTTTGAAGCTACTGACTGAATGAAAGGAGCTGGCATCTCAATCTCTTTGAATCTTCTTTATCATGCTAGGATTAGCAGGAAAAAGCAAAAAATTTCAGAATTGCACCTTGCAATGTGGAGATATTACTGTTTGTGCATTTACAATATTCATTGATTTTTGCCATTGAAAAACGTTTTTCATATACCAGAAATGTTTGAAGCTACTGACTGAATGAAAGGAGCTGGCATCTCACTCTCTTTGAATCTTCTTTATCATGCTAGGATTAACAGGAAAAAGCTAAAAATTTCAGAATTGCACCGTGCAATGTGGAGATATTACTGTTTGTGCATTTACAATATTCATTGATTTTTGCCATTGAAAAACATGTTTTTCATATACCAGAAATGTTTGAAGCTACTGACTGAATGAAAGGAGCTGGCATCTCACTCTCTTTGAATCTTCTTTATCATGCTAGGATTAGCAGGAAAAAGCAAAAAATTTCAGAATTGCACCTTGCAATGTGGAGATATTACTGTTTGTGCATTTACAATATTCATTGATTTTTGCCATTGAAAAACATGTTTTTCATATACCAGAAATGTTTGAAGCTACTGACTGAATGAAAGGAGCTGGCATCTCACTCTCTTTGAATCTTCTTTATCATGCTAGGATTAACAGGAAAAAGCTAAAAATTTCAGAATTGCACCGTGCAATGTGGAGATATTACTGTTTGTGCATTTACAATATTCATTGATTTTTGCCATTGAAAAACATGTTTTTCATATACCAGAAATGTTTGAAGCTACTGACTGAATGAAAGGAGCTGGCATCTCACTCTCTTTGAATCTTCTTTATCATGCTAGGATTAGCAGGAAAAAGCAAAAAATTTCAGAATTGCACCTTGCAATGTGGAGATATTACTGTTTGTGCATTTACAATATTCATTGATTTTTGCCATTGAAAAACATGTTTTTCATATACCAGAAATGTTTGAAGCTACTGACTGAATGAAAGGAGCTGGCATCTCACTCTCTTTGAATCTTCTTTATCATGCTAGGATTAACAAGAAAAAGCAAAAAATTTCAGAATTGCACCGTGCAATGTGGAGATATTACTGTTTGTGCATTTACAATATTCATTGATTTTTGCCATTGAAAAACATGTTTTTCATATACCAGAA
This sequence comes from Phyllobates terribilis, assembly GCF_046119375.1. Lineage (NCBI taxonomy): Eukaryota > Metazoa > Chordata > Amphibia > Anura > Dendrobatidae > Phyllobates > Phyllobates terribilis. The sequence continues at coordinate 34,669 of NW_027370297.1, forward strand.
ATGTTTGAAGCTACTGACTGAATGAAAGGAGCTGGCATCTCACTCTCTTTGAATCTTCTTTATCATGCTAGGATTCACAGGAAAAAGCTAAAAATTTCAGAATTGCACCGTGCAATGTGGAGATATTACTGTTTGTGCATTTACAATATTCATTGATTTTTGCCATTGAAAAACATGTTTTTCATATACCAGAAATGTTTGAAGCTACTGACTGAATGAAAGGAGCTGGCATCTCACTCTCTTTGAATCTTCTTTATCATGCTAGGATTAACAGGAAAAAGCAAAAAATTTCAGAATTGCACCTTGCAATGTGGAGATATTACTGTTTGTGCATTTACAATATTCATTGATTTTTGCCATTGAAAAACATGTTTTTCATATACCAGAAATGTTTGAAGCTACTGACTGAATGAAAGGAGCTGGCATCTCACTCTCTTTGAATCTTCTTTATCATGCTAGGATTAACAGGAAAAAGCTAAAAATTTCAGAATTGCACCGTGCAATGTGGAGATATTACTGTTTGTGCATTTACAATATTCATTGATTTTTGCCATTGAAAAACATGTTTTTCATATACCAGAAATGTTTGAAGCTACTGACTGAATGAAAGGAGCTGGCATCTCACTCTCTTTGAATCTTCTTTATCATGCTAGGATTAGCAGGAAAAAGCAAAAAATTTCAGAATTGCACCTTGCAATGTGGAGATATTACTGTTTGTGCATTTACAATATTCATTGATTTTTGCCATTGAAAAACATGTTTTTCATATACCAGAAATGTTTGAAGCTACTGACTGAATGAAAGGAGCTGGCATCTCACTCTCTTTGAATCTTCTTTATCATGCTAGGATTAACAGGAAAAAGCTAAAAATTTCAGAATTGCACCGTGCAATGTGGAGATATTACTGTTTGTGCATTTACAATATTCATTGATTTTTGCCATTGAAAAACATGTTTTTCATATACCAGAAATGTTTGAAGCTACTGACTGAATGAAAGGAGCTGGCATCTCACTCTCTTTGAATCTTCTTTATCATGCTAGGATTAGCAGGAAAAAGCAAAAAATTTCAGAATTGCACCTTGCAATGTGGAGATATTACTGTTTGTGCATTTACAATATTCATTGATTTTTGCCATTGAAAAACATGTTTTTCATATACCAGAAATGTTTGAAGCTACTGACTGAATGAAAGGAGCTGGCATCTCACTCTCTTTGAATCTTCTTTATCATGCTAGGATTAACAGGAAAAAGCAAAAAATTTCAGAATTGCACCTTGCAATGTGGAGATATTACTGTTTGTGCATTTACAATATTCATTGATTTTTGCCATTGAAAAACATGTTTTTCATATACCAGAAATGTTTGAAGCTACTGACTGAATGAAAGGAGCTGGCATCTCACTCTCTTTGAATCTTCTTTATCATGCTAGGATTAACAGGAAAAAGCTAAAAATTTCAGAATTGCACCGTGCAATGTGGAGATATTACTGTTTGTGCATTTACAATATTCATTGATTTTTGCCATTGAAAAACATGTTTTTCATATACCAGAAATGTTTGAAGCTACTGACTGAATGAAAGGAGCTGGCATCTCACTCTCTTTGAATCTTCTTTATCATGCTAGGATTAGCAGGAAAAAGCAAAAAATTTCAGAATTGCACCTTGCAATGTGGAGATATTACTGTTTGTGCATTTACAATATTCATTGATTTTTGCCATTGAAAAACATGTTTTTCATATACCAGAAATGTTTGAAGCTACTGACTGAATGAAAGGAGCTGGCATCTCACTCTCTTTGAATCTTCTTTATCATGCTAGGATTAACAGGAAAAAGCTAAAAATTTCAGAATTGCACCGTGCAATGTGGAGATATTACTGTTTGTGCATTTACAATATTCATTGATTTTTGCCATTGAAAAACATGTTTTTCATATACCAGAAATGTTTGAAGCTACTGACTGAATGAAAGGAGCTGGCATCTCACTCTCTTTGAATCTTCTTTATCATGCTAGGATTAGCAGGAAAAAGCAAAAAATTTCAGAATTGCACCTTGCAATGTGGAGATATTACTGTTTGTGCATTTACAATATTCATTGATTTTTGCCATTGAAAAACATGTTTTTCATATACCAGAAATGTTTGAAGCTACTGACTGAATGAAAGGAGCTGGCATCTCACTCTCTTTGA
>NW_027370298.1:0-36845 GCF_046119375.1 Phyllobates terribilis
ACATTGCAAGGTGCAATTCTGAAATTTTTTGCTTTTTCCTGCTAATCCTAGCATGATAAAGAAGATTCAAAGAGAGTGAGATGCCAGCTCCTTTCATTCAGTCAGTAGCTTCAAACATTTCTGGTATATGAAAAACATGTTTTTCAATGGCAAAAATCAATGAATATTGTAAATGCACAAACAGTAATATCTCCACATTGCACGGTGCAATTCTGAAATTTTTAGCTTTTTCCTGTTAATCCTAGCATGATAAAGAAGATTCAAAGAGAGTGAGATGCCAGCTCCTTTCATTCAGTCAGTAGCTTCAAACATTTCTGGTATATGAAAAACATGTTTTTCAATGGCAAAAATCAATGAATATTGTAAATGCACAAACAGTAATATCTCCACATTGCAAGGTGCAATTCTGAAATTTTTAGCTTTTTCCTGCTAATCCTAGCATGATAAAGAAGATTCAAAGAGAGTGAGATGCCAGCTCCTTTCATTCAGTCAGTAGCTTCAAACATTTCTGGTATATGAAAAACATGTTTTTCAATGGCAAAAATCAATGAATATTGTAAATGCACAAACAAAAATATCTCCACATTGCAAGGTGCAATTCTGAAATTTTTTGCTTTTTCCTGCTAATCCTAGCATGATAAAGAAGATTCAAAGAGAGTGAGATGCCAGCTCCTTTCATTCAGTCAGTAGCTTCAAACATTTCTGGTATATGAAAAACATGTTTTTCAATGGCAAAAATCAATGAATATTGTAAATGCACAAACAGTAATATCTCCACATTGCACGGTGCAATTCTGAAATTTTTAGCTTTTTCCTGTTAATCCTAGCATGATAAAGAAGATTCAAAGAGAGTGAGATGCCAGCTCCTTTCATTCAGTCAGTAGCTTCAAACATTTCTGGACGTTTTTCAATGGCAAAAATCAATGAATATTGTAAATGCACAAACAGTAATATCTCCACATTGCACGGTGCAATTCTGAAATTTTTAGCTTTTTCCTGTTAATCCTAGCATGATAAAGAAGATGCAAAGAGAGTGAGATGCCAGCTCCTTTCATTCAGTCAGTAGCTTCAAACATTTCTGGTATATGAAAAACATGTTTTTCAATGGCAAAAATCAATGAATATTGTAAATGCACAAACAGTAATATCTCCACATTGCAAGGTGCAATTCTGAAATTTTTTGCTTTTTCCTGCTAATCCTAGCATGATAAAGAAGATTCAAAGAGAGTGAGAGGCCAGCTCCTTTCATTCAGTCAGTAGCTTCAAACATTTCTGGTATATGAAAAACATGTTTTTCAATGGCAAAAATCAATGAATATTGTAAATGCACAAACAGTAATATCTCCACATTGCACGGTGCAATTCTGAAATTTTTAGCTTTTTCCTGTTAATCCTAGCATGATAAAGAAGATTCAAAGAGAGTGAGATGCCAGCTCCTTTCATTCAGTCAGTAGCTTCAAACATTTCTGGTATATGAAAAACATGTTTTTCAATGGCAAAAATCAATGAATATTGTAAATGCACAAACAGTAATATCTCCACATTGCAAGGTGCAATTCTGAAATTTTTAGCTTTTTCCTGTTAATCCTAGCATGATAAAGAAGATTCAAAGAGAGTGAGATGCCAGCTCCTTTCATTCAGTCAGTAGCTTCAAACATTTCTGGTATATGAAAAACATGTTTTTCAATGGCAAAAATCAATGAATATTGTAAATGCACAAACAGTAATATCTCCACATTGCAAGGTGCAATTCTGAAATTTTTTGCTTTTTCCTGCTAATCCTAGCATGATAAAGAAGATTCAAAGAGAGTGAGATGCCAGCTCCTTTCATTCAGTCAGTAGCTTCAAACATTTCTGGTATATGAAAAACATGTTTTTCAATGGCAAAAATCAATGAATATTGTAAATGCACAAACAGTAATATCTCCACATTGCACGGTGCAATTCTGAAATTTTTTGCTTTTTCCTGCTAATCCTAGCATGATAAAGAAGATTCAAAGAGAGTGAGATGCCAGCTCCTTTCATTCAGTCAGTAGCTTCAAACATTTCTGGACGTTTTTCAATGGCAAAAATCAATGAATATTGTAAATGCACAAACAGTAATATCTCCACATTGCAAGGTGCAATTCTGAAATTTTTTGCTTTTTCCTGCTAATCCTAGCATGATAAAGAAGATTCAAAGAGAGTGAGATGCCAGCTCCTTTCATTCAGTCAGTAGCTTCAAACATTTCTGGACGTTTTTCAATGGCAAAAATCAATGAATATTGTAAATGCACAAACAGTAATATCTCCACATTGCACGGTGCAATTCTGAAATTTTTTGCTTTTTCCTGCTAATCCTAGCATGATAAAGAAGATTCAAAGAGAGTGAGATGCCAGCTCCTTTCATTCAGTCAGTAGCTTCAAACATTTCTGGACGTTTTTCAATGGCAAAAATCAATGAATATTGTAAATGCACAAACAGTAATATCTCCACATTGCAAGGTGCAATTCTGAAATTTTTAGCTTTTTCCTGCTAATCCTAGCATGATAAAGAAGATTCAAAGAGAGTGAGATGCCAGCTCCTTTCATTCAGTCAGTAGCTTCAAACATTTCTGGTATATGAAAAACATGTTTTTCAATGGCAAAAATCAATGAATATTGTAAATGCACAAACAGTAATATCTCCACATTGCACGGTGCAATTCTGAAATTTTTAGCTTTTTCCTGTTAATCCTAGCATGATAAAGAAGATTCAAAGAGAGTGAGATGCCAGCTCCTTTCATTCAGTCAGTAGCTTCAAACATTTCTGGACGTTTTTCAATGGCAAAAATCAATGAATATTGTAAATGCACAAACAGTAATATCTCCACATTGCACGGTGCAATTCTGAAATTTTTTGCTTTTTCCTGCTAATCCTAGCATGATAAAGAAGATTCAAAGAGAGTGAGATGCCAGCTCCTTTCATTCAGTCAGTAGCTTCAAACATTTCTGGTATATGAAAAACATGTTTTTCAATGGCAAAAATCAATGAATATTGTAAATGCACAAACAGTAATATCTCCACATTGCACGGTGCAATTCTGAAATTTGTTGCTTTTTCCTGCTAATCCTAGCATGATAAAGAAGATTCAAAGAGAGTGAGATGCCAGCTCCTTTCATTCAGTCAGTAGCTTCAAACATTTCTGGTATATGAAAAACATGTTTTTCAATGGCAAAAATCAATGAATATTGTAAATGCACAAACAGTAATATCTCCACATTGCACGGTGCAATTCTGAAATTTTTAGCTTTTTCCTGTTAATCCTAGCATGATAAAGAAGATTCAAAGAGAGTGAGATGCCAGCTCCTTTCATTCAGTCAGTAGCTTCAAACATTTCTGGTATATGAAAAACATGTTTTTCAATGGCAAAAATCAATGAATATTGTAAATGCACAAACAGTAATATCTCCACATTGCACGGTGCAATTCTGAAATTTTTTGCTTTTTCCTGCTAATCCTAGCATGATAAAGAAGATTCAAAGAGAGTGAGATGCCAGCTCCTTTCATTCAGTCAGTAGCTTCAAACATTTCTGGTATATGAAAAACATGTTTTTCAATGGCAAAAATCAATGAATATTGTAAATGCACAAACAGTAATATCTCCACATTGCACGGTGCAATTCTGAAATTTTTAGCTTTTTCCTGCTAATCCTAGCATGATAAAGAAGATTCAAAGAGAGTGAGATGCCAGCTCCTTTCATTCAGTCAGTAGCTTCAAACATTTCTGGTATATGAAAAACATGTTTTTCAATGGCAAAAATCAATGAATATTGTAAATGCACAAACAGTAATATCTCCACATTGCACGGTGCAATTCTGAAATTTTTTGCTTTTTCCTGCTAATCCTAGCATGATAAAGAAGATTCAAAGAGAGTGAGATGCCAGCTCCTTTCATTCAGTCAGTAGCTTCAAACATTTCTGGTATATGAAAAACATGTTTTTCAATGGCAAAAATCAATGAATATTGTAAATGCACAAACAGTAATATCTCCACATTGCACGGTGCAATTCTGAAATTTTTTGCTTTTTCCTGCTAATCCTAGCATGATAAAGAAGATTCAAAGAGAGTGAGATGCCAGCTCCTTTCATTCAGTCAGTAGCTTCAAACATTTCTGGTATATGAAAAACATGTTTTTCAATGGCAAAAATCAATGAATATTGTAAATGCACAAACAGTAATATCTCCACATTGCACGGTGCAATTCTGAAATTTTTAGCTTTTTCCTGCTAATCCTAGCATGATAAAGAAGATTCAAAGAGAGTGAGATGCCAGCTCCTTTCATTCAGTCAGTAGCTTCAAACATTTCTGGTATATGAAAAACATGTTTTTCAATGGCAAAAATCAATGAATATTGTAAATGCACAAACAGTAATATCTCCACATTGCACGGTGCAATTCTGAAATTTTTTGCTTTTTCCTGTTAATCCTAGCATGATAAAGAAGATTCAAAGAGAGTGAGATGCCAGCTCCTTTCATTCAGTCAGTAGCTTCAAACATTTCTGGTATATGAAAAACATGTTTTTCAATGGCAAAAATCAATGAATATTGTAAATGCACAAACAGTAATATCTCCACATTGCACGGTGCAATTCTGAAATTTTTTGCTTTTTCCTGTTAATCCTAGCATGATAAAGAAGATTCAAAGAGAGTGAGATGCCAGCTCCTTTCATTCAGTCAGTAGCTTCAAACATTTCTGGACGTTTTTCAATGGCAAAAATCAATGAATATTGTAAATGCACAAACAGTAATATCTCCACATTGCAAGGTGCAATTCTGAAATTTTTAACTTTTTCCTGTTAATCCTAGCATGATAAAGAAGATTCAAAGAGAGTGAGATGCCAGCTCCTTTCATTCAGTCAGTAGCTTCAAACATTTCTGGTATATGAAAAACATGTTTTTCAATGGCAAAAATCAATGAATATTGTAAATGCACAAACAGTAATATCTCCACATTGCACGGTGCAATTCTGAAATTTTTTGCTTTTTCCTGCTAATCCTAGCATGATAAAGAAGATTCAAAGAGAGTGAGATGCCAGCTCCTTTCATTCAGTCAGTAGCTTCAAACATTTCTGGACGTTTTTCAATGGCAAAAATCAATGAATATTGTAAATGCACAAACAGTAATATCTCCACATTGCACGGTGCAATTCTGAAATTTTTTGCTTTTTCCTGCTAATCCTAGCATGATAAAGAAGATTCAAAGAGAGTGAGATGCCAGCTCCTTTCATTCAGTCAGTAGCTTCAAACATTTCTAGTATATGAAAAACATGTTTTTCAATGGCAAAAATCAATGAATATTGTAAATGCACAAACAGTAATATCTCCACATTGCAAGGTGCAATTCTGAAATTTTTTGCTTTTTCCTGCTAATCCTAGCATTATAAAGAAGATTCAAAGAGAGTGAGATGCCAGCTCCTTTCATTCAGTCAGTAGCTTCAAACATTTCTGGACGTTTTTCAATGGCAAAAATCAATGAATATTGTAAATGCACAAACAGTAATATCTCCACATTGCACGGTGCAATTCTGAAATTTTTAGCTTTTTCCTGTTAATCCTAGCATGATAAAGAAGATTCAAAGAGAGTGAGATGCCAGCTCCTTTCATTCAGTCAGTAGCTTCAAACATTTCTGGTATATGAAAAACATGTTTTTCAATGGCAAAAATCAATGAATATTGTAAATGCACAAACAGTAATATCTCCACATTGCACGGTGCAATTCTGAAATTTTTAGCTTTTTCCTGCTAATCCTAGCATGATAAAGAAGATTCAAAGAGAGTGAGATGCCAGCTCCTTTCATTCAGTCAGTAGCTTCAAACATTTCTGGTATATGAAAAACATGTTTTTCAATGGCAAAAATCAATGAATATTGTAAATGCACAAACAGTAATATCTCCACATTGCACGGTGCAATTCTGAAATTTTTTGCTTTTTCCTGCTAATCCTAGCATGATAAAGAAGATTCAAAGAGAGTGAGATGCCAGCTCCTTTCATTCAGTCAGTAGCTTCAAACATTTCTGGTATATGAAAAACATGTTTTTCAATGGCAAAAATCAATGAATATTGTAAATGCACAAACAGTAATATCTCCACATTGCACGGTGCAATTCTGAAATTTTTTGCTTTTTCCTGCTAATCCTAGCATGATAAAGAAGATTCAAAGAGAGTGAGATGCCAGCTCCTTTCATTCAGTCAGTAGCTTCAAACATTTCTGGACGTTTTTCAATGGCAAAAATCAATGAATATTGTAAATGCACAAACAGTAATATCTCCACATTGCACGGTGCAATTCTGAAATTTTTTGCTTTTTCCTGCTAATCCTAGCATGATAAAGAAGATTCAAAGAGAGTGAGATGCCAGCTCCTTTCATTCAGTCAGTAGCTTCAAACATTTCTGGTATATGAAAAACATGTTTTTCAATGGCAAAAATCAATGAATATTGTAAATGCACAAACAGTAATATCTCCACATTGCAAGGTGCAATTCTGAAATTTTTAGCTTTTTCCTGCTAATCCTAGCATGATAAAGAAGATTCAAAGAGAGTGAGATGCCAGCTCCTTTCATTCAGTCAGTAGCTTCAAACATTTCTGGACGTTTTTCAATGGCAAAAATCAATGAATATTGTAAATGCACAAACAGTAATATCTCCACATTGCACGGTGCAATTCTGAAATTTTTAGCTTTTTCCTGTTAATCCTAGCATGATAAAGAAGATTCAAAGAGAGTGAGATGCCAGCTCCTTTCATTCAGTCAGTAGCTTCAAACATTTCTGGTATATGAAAAACATGTTTTTCAATGGCAAAAATCAATGAATATTGTAAATGCACAAACAGTAATATCTCCACATTGCACGGTGCAATTCTGAAATTTTTAGCTTTTTCCTGCTAATCCTAGCATGATAAAGAAGATTCAAAGAGAGTGAGATGCCAGCTCCTTTCATTCAGTCAGTAGCTTCAAACATTTCTGGTATATGAAAAACATGTTTTTCAATGGCAAAAATCAATGAATATTGTAAATGCACAAACAGTAATATCTCCACATTGCACAGTGCAATTCTGAAATTTTTTGCTTTTTCCTGCTAATCCTAGCATGATAAAGAAGATTCAAAGCGAGTGAGATGCCAGCTCCTTTCATTCAGTCAGTAGCTTCAAACATTTCTGGATGTTTTTCAATGGCAAAAATCAATGAATATTGTAAATGCACAAACAGTAATATCTCCACATTGCACGGTGCAATTCTGAAATTTTTTGCTTTTTCCTGCTAATCCTAGCATGATAAAGAAGATTCAAAGAGAGTGAGATGCCAGCTCCTTTCATTCAGTCAGTAGCTTCAAACATTTCTGGTATATGAAAAACATGTTTTTCAATGGCAAAAATCAATGAATATTGTAAATGCACAAACAGTAATATCTCCACATTGCAAGGTGCAATTCTGAAATTTTTAGCTTTTTCCTGCTAATCCTAGCATGATAAAGAAGATTCAAAGAGAGTGAGATGCCAGCTCCTTTCATTCAGTCAGTAGCTTCAAACATTTCTGGTATATGAAAAACATGTTTTTCAATGGCAAAAATCAATGAATATTGTAAATGCACAAACAGTAATATCTCCACATTGCAAGGTGCAATTCTGAAATTTTTAGCTTTTTCCTGTTAATCCTAGCATGATAAAGAAGATTCAAAGAGAGTGAGATGCCAGCTCCTTTCATTCAGTCAGTAGCTTCAAACATTTCTGTATATGAAAAACATGTTTTTCAATGGCAAAAATCAATGAATATTGTAAATGCACAAACAGTAATATCTCCACATTGCAAGGTGCAATTCTGAAATTTTTTGCTTTTTCCTGCTAATCCTAGCATGATAAAGAAGATTCAAAGAGAGTGAGATGCCAGCTCCTTTCATTCAGTCAGTAGCTTCAAACATTTCTGGTATATGAAAAACATGTTTTTCAATGGCAAAAATCAATGAATATTGTAAATGCACAAACAGTAATATCTCCACATTGCACGGTGCAATTCTGAAATTTTTTGCTTTTTCCTGCTAATCCTAGCATGATAAAGAAGATTCAAAGAGAGTGAGATGCCAGCTCCTTTCATTCAGTCAGTAGCTTCAAACATTTCTGGTATATGAAAAACATGTTTTTCAATGGCAAAAATCAATGAATATTGTAAATGCACAAACAGTAATATCTCCACATTGCACGGTGCAATTCTGAAATTTTTAGCTTTTTCCTGCTAATCCTAGCATGATAAAGAAGATTCAAAGAGAGTGAGATGCCAGCTCCTTTCATTCAGTCAGTAGCTTCAAACATTTCTGGACGTTTTTCAATGGCAAAAATCAATGAATATTGTAAATGCACAAACAGTAATATCTCCACATTGCAAGGTGCAATTCTGAAATTTTTTGCTTTTTCCTGCTAATCCTAGCATGATAAAGAAGATTCAAAGAGAGTGAGATGCCAGCTCCTTTCATTCAGTCAGTAGCTTCAAACATTTCTGGTATATGAAAAACATGTTTTTCAATGGCAAAAATCAATGAATATTGTAAATGCACAAACAGTAATATCTCCACATTGCACGGTGCAATTCTGAAATTTTTTGCTTTTTCCTGCTAATCCTAGCATGATAAAGAAGATTCAAAGAGAGTGAGATGCCAGCTCCTTTCATTCAGTCAGTAGCTTCAAACATTTCTGGTATATGAAAAACATGTTTTTCAATGGCAAAAATCAATGAATATTGTAAATGCACAAACAGTAATATCTCCACATTGCACGGTGCAATTCTGAAATTTTTAGCTTTTTCCTGCTAATCCTAGCATGATAAAGAAGATTCAAAGAGAGTGAGATGCCAGCTCCTTTCATTCAGTCAGTAGCTTCAAACATTTCTGGTATATGAAAAACATGTTTTTCAATGGCAAAAATCAATGAATATTGTAAATGCACAAACAGTAATATCTCCACATTGCACGGTGCAATTCTGAAATTTTTTGCTTTTTCCTGTTAATCCTAGCATGATAAAGAAGATTCAAAGAGAGTGAGATGCCAGCTCCTTTCATTCAGTCAGTAGCTTCAAACATTTCTGGTATATGAAAAACATGTTTTTCAATGGCAAAAATCAATGAATATTGTAAATGCACAAACAGTAATATCTCCACATTGCAAGGTGCAATTCTGAAATTTTTAACTTTTTCCTGTTAATCCTAGCATGATAAAGAAGATTCAAAGAGAGTGAGATGCCAGCTCCGTCATTCAGTCAGTAGCTTCAAACATTTCTGGTATATGAAAAACATGTTTTTCAATGGCAAAAATCAATGAATATTGTAAATGCACAAACAGTAATATCTCCACATTGCACGGTGCAATTCTGAAATTTTTAGCTTTTTCCTGTTAATCCTAGCATGATAAAGAAGATTCAAAGAGAGTGAGATGCCAGCTCCTTTCATTCAGTCAGTAGCTTCAAACATTTCTGGTATATGAAAAACATGTTTTTCAATGGCAAAAATCAATGAATATTGTAAATGCACAAACAGTAATATCGCAAAAATCAATGAATATTGTAAATGCACAAACAGTAATATCTCCACATTGCACGGTGCAATTCTGAAATTTTTAGCTTTTTCCTGCTAATCCTAGCATGATAAAGAAGATTCAAAGAGAGTGAGATGCCAGCTCCTTTCATTCAGTCAGTAGCTTCAAACATTTCTGGTATATGAAAAACATGTTTTTCAATGGCAAAAATCAATGAATATTGTAAATGCACAAACAGTAATATCTCCACATTGCACGGTGCAATTCTGAAATTTTTTGCTTTTTCCTGCTAATCCTAGCATGATAAAGAAGATTCAAAGAGAGTGAGATGCCAGCTCCTTTCATTCAGTCAGTAGCTTCAAACATTTCTGGTATATGAAAAACATGTTTTTCAATGGCAAAAATCAATGAATATTGTAAATGCACAAACAGTAATATCTCCACATTGCACGGTGCAATTCTGAAATTTTTAGCTTTTTCCTGCTAATCCTAGCATGATAAAGAAGATTCAAAGAGAGTGAGATGCCAGCTCCTTTCATTCAGTCAGTAGCTTCAAACATTTCTGGTATATGAAAAACATGTTTTTCAATGGCAAAAATCAATGAATATTGTAAATGCACAAACAGTAATATCTCCACATTGCACGGTGCAATTCTGAAATTTTTAGCTTTTTCCTGTTAATCCTAGCATGATAAAGAAGATTCAAAGAGAGTGAGATGCCAGCTCCTTTCATTCAGTCAGTAGCTTCAAACATTTCTGGTATATGAAAAACATGTTTTTCAATGGCAAAAATCAATGAATATTGTAAATGCACAAACAGTAATATCTCCACATTGCACGGTGCAATTCTGAAATTTTTAGCTTTTTCCTGTTAATCCTAGCATGATAAAGAAGATTCAAAGAGAGTGAGATGCCAGCTCCTTTCATTCAGTCAGTAGCTTCAAACATTTCTGGACGTTTTTCAATGGCAAAAATCAATGAATATTGTAAATGCACAAACAGTAATATCTCCACATTGCAAGGTGCAATTCTGAAATTTTTAGCTTTTTCCTGCTAATCCTAGCATGATAAAGAAGATTCAAAGAGAGTGAGATGCCAGCTCCTTTCATTCAGTCAGTAGCTTCAAACATTTCTGGACGTTTTTCAATGGCAAAAATCAATGAATATTGTAAATGCACAAACAGTAATATCTCCACATTGCACGGTGCAATTCTGAAATTTTTTGCTTTTTCCTGCTAATCCTAGCATGATAAAGAAGATTCAAAGAGAGTGAGATGCCAGCTCCTTTCATTCAGTCAGTAGCTTCAAACATTTCTGGTATATGAAAAACATGTTTTTCAATGGCAAAAATCAATTAATATTGTAAATGCACAAACAGTAATATCTCCACATTGCACGGTGCAATTCTGAAATTTTTAGCTTTTTCCTGTTAATCCTAGCATGATAAAGAAGATTCAAAGAGAGTGAGATGCCAGCTCCTTTCATTCAGTCAGTAGCTTCAAACATTTCTGGACGTTTTTCAATGGCAAAAATCAATGAATATTGTAAATACACAAACAGTAATATCTCCACATTGCACGGTGCAATTCTGAAATTTTTTGCTTTTTCCTGCTAATCCTAGCATGATAAAGAAGATTCAAAGAGAGTGAGATGCCAGCTCCTTTCATTCAGTCAGTAGCTTCAAACATTTCTGGTATATGAAAAACATGTTTTTCAATGGCAAAAATCAATGAATATTGTAAATGCACAAACAGTAATATCTCCACATTGCAAGGTGCAATTCTGAAATTTTTTGCTTTTTCCTGTTAATCCTAGCATGATAAAGAAGATTCAAAGAGAGTGAGATGCCAGCTCCTTTCATTCAGTCAGTAGCTTCAAACATTTCTGGACGTTTTTCAATGGCAAAAATCAATGAATATTGTAAATGCACAAACAGTAATATCTCCACATTGCAAGGTGCAATTCTGAAATTTTTAGCTTTTTCCTGTTAATCCTAGCATGATAAAGAAGATTCAAAGAGAGTGAGATGCCAGCTCCTTTCATTCAGTCAGTAGCTTCAAACATTTCTGGTATATGAAAAACATGTTTTTCAATGGCAAAAATCAATGAATATTGTAAATGCACAAACAGTAATATCTCCACATTGCACGGTGCAATTCTGAAATTTTTAGCTTTTTCCTGCTAATCCTAGCATGATAAAGAAGATTCAAAGAGAGTGAGATGCCAGCTCCTTTCATTCAGTCAGTAGCTTCAAACATTTCTGGACGTTTTTCAATGGCAAAAATCAATGAATATTGTAAATGCACAAACAGTAATATCTCCACATTGCAAGGTGCAATTCTGAAATTTTTTGCTTTTTCCTGCTAATCCTAGCATGATAAAGAAGATTCAAAGAGAGTGAGATGCCAGCTCCTTTCATTCAGTCAGTAGCTTCAAACATTTCTGGTATATGAAAAACATGTTTTTCAATGGCAAAAATCAATGAATATTGTAAATGCACAAACAGTAATATCTCCACATTGCACGGTGCAATTCTGAAATTTTTTGCTTTTTCCTGCTAATCCTAGCATGATAAAGAAGATTCAAAGAGAGTGAGATGCCAGCTCCTTTCATTCAGTCAGTAGCTTCAAACATTTCTGGTATATGAAAAACATGTTTTTCAATGGCAAAAATCAATGAATATTGTAAATGCACAAACAGTAATATCTCCACATTGCACGGTGCAATTCTGAAATTTTTAGCTTTTTCCTGCTAATCCTAGCATGATAAAGAAGATTCAAAGAGAGTGAGATGCCAGCTCCTTTCATTCAGTCAGTAGCTTCAAACATTTCTGGTATATGAAAAACATGTTTTTCAATGGCAAAAATCAATGAATATTGTAAATGCACAAACAGTAATATCTCCACATTGCACGGTGCAATTCTGAAATTTTTTGCTTTTTCCTGTTAATCCTAGCATGATAAAGAAGATTCAAAGAGAGTGAGATGCCAGCTCCTTTCATTCAGTCAGTAGCTTCAAACATTTCTGGTATATGAAAAACATGTTTTTCAATGGCAAAAATCAATGAATATTGTAAATGCACAAACAGTAATATCTCCACATTGCAAGGTGCAATTCTGAAATTTTTAGCTTTTTCCTGTTAATCCTAGCATGATAAAGAAGATTCAAAGAGAGTGAGATGCCAGCTCCGTCATTCAGTCAGTAGCTTCAAACATTTCTGGTATATGAAAAACATGTTTTTCAATGGCAAAAATCAATGAATATTGTAAATGCACAAACAGTAATATCTCCACATTGCACGGTGCAATTCTGAAATTTTTAGCTTTTTCCTGTTAATCCTAGCATGATAAAGAAGATTCAAAGTGAGTGAGATGCCAGCTCCTTTCATTCAGTCAGTAGCTTCAAACATTTCTGGTATATGAAAAACATGTTTTTCAATGGCAAAAATCAATGAATATTGTAAATGCACAAACAGTAATATCTCCACATTGCACGGTGCAATTCTGAAATTTTTAGCTTTTTCCTGCTAATCCTAGCATGATAAAGAAGATTCAAAGAGAGTGAGATGCCAGCTCCTTTCATTCAGTCAGTAGCTTCAAACATTTCTGGTATATGAAAAACATGTTTTTCAATGGCAAAAATCAATGAATATTGTAAATGCACAAACAGTAATATCTCCACATTGCACGGTGCAATTCTGAAATTTTTTGCTTTTTCCTGCTAATCCTAGCATGATAAAGAAGATTCAAAGAGAGTGAGATGCCAGCTCCTTTCATTCAGTCAGTAGCTTCAAACATTTCTGGTATATGAAAAACATGTTTTTCAATGGCAAAAATCAATGAATATTGTAAATGCACAAACAGTAATATCTCCACATTGCACGGTGCAATTCTGAAATTTTTAGCTTTTTCCTGCTAATCCTAGCATGATAAAGAAGATTCAAAGAGAGTGAGATGCCAGCTCCTTTCATTCAGTCAGTAGCTTCAAACATTTCTGGTATATGAAAAACATGTTTTTCAATGGCAAAAATCAATGAATATTGTAAATGCACAAACAGTAATATCTCCACATTGCACGGTGCAATTCTGAAATTTTTAGCTTTTTCCTGTTAATCCTAGCATGATAAAGAAGATTCAAAGAGAGTGAGATGCCAGCTCCTTTCATTCAGTCAGTAGCTTCAAACATTTCTGGTATATGAAAAACATGTTTTTCAATGGCAAAAATCAATGAATATTGTAAATGCACAAACAGTAATATCTCCACATTGCACGGTGCAATTCTGAAATTTTTAGCTTTTTCCTGTTAATCCTAGCATGATAAAGAAGATTCAAAGAGAGTGAGATGCCAGCTCCTTTCATTCAGTCAGTAGCTTCAAACATTTCTGGACGTTTTTCAATGGCAAAAATCAATGAATATTGTAAATGCACAAACAGTAATATCTCCACATTGCAAGGTGCAATTCTGAAATTTTTAGCTTTTTCCTGCTAATCCTAGCATGATAAAGAAGATTCAAAGAGAGTGAGATGCCAGCTCCTTTCATTCAGTCAGTAGCTTCAAACATTTCTGGACGTTTTTCAATGGCAAAAATCAATGAATATTGTAAATGCACAAACAGTAATATCTCCACATTGCACGGTGCAATTCTGAAATTTTTTGCTTTTTCCTGCTAATCCTAGCATGATAAAGAAGATTCAAAGAGAGTGAGATGCCAGCTCCTTTCATTCAGTCAGTAGCTTCAAACATTTCTGGTATATGAAAAACATGTTTTTCAATGGCAAAAATCAATTAATATTGTAAATGCACAAACAGTAATATCTCCACATTGCACGGTGCAATTCTGAAATTTTTAGCTTTTTCCTGTTAATCCTAGCATGATAAAGAAGATTCAAAGAGAGTGAGATGCCAGCTCCTTTCATTCAGTCAGTAGCTTCAAACATTTCTGGACGTTTTTCAATGGCAAAAATCAATGAATATTGTAAATGCACAAACAGTAATATCTCCACATTGCAAGGTGCAATTCTGAAATTTTTAGCTTTTTCCTGTTAATCCTAGCATGATAAAGAAGATTCAAAGAGAGTGAGATGCCAGCTCCTTTCATTCAGTCAGTAGCTTCAAACATTTCTGGTATATGAAAAACATGTTTTTCAATGGCAAAAATCAATGAATATTGTAAATGCACAAACAGTAATATCTCCACATTGCAAGGTGCAATTCTGAAATTTTTAGCTTTTTCCTGTTAATCCTAGCATGATAAAGATTCAAAGAGAGTGAGATGCCAGCTCCTTTCATTCAGTCAGTAGCTTCAAACATTTCTGGTATATGAAAAACATGTTTTTCAATGGCAAAAATCAATGAATATTGTAAATGCACAAACAGTAATATCTCCACATTGCAAGGTGCAATTCTGAAATTTTTTGCTTTTTCCTGCTAATCCTAGCATGATAAAGAAGATTCAAAGAGAGTGAGATGCCAGCTCCTTTCATTCAGTCAGTAGCTTCAAACATTTCTGGTATATGAAAAACATGTTTTTCAATGGCAAAAATCAATGAATATTGTAAATGCACAAACAGTAATATCTCCACATTGCACGGTGCAATTCTGAAATTTTTTGCTTTTTCCTGTTAATCCTAGCATGATAAAGAAGATTCAAAGAGAGTGAGATGCCAGCTCCTTTCATTCAGTCAGTAGCTTCAAACATTTCTGGACGTTTTTCAATGGCAAAAATCAATGAATATTGTAAATGCACAAACAGTAATATCTCCACATTGCAAGGTGCAATTCTGAAATTTTTTGCTTTTTCCTGCTAATCCTAGCATGATAAAGAAGATTCAAAGAGAGTGAGATGCCAGCTCCTTTCATTCAGTCAGTAGCTTCAAACATTTCTGGTATATGAAAAACATGTTTTTCAATGGCAAAAATCAATGAATATTGTAAATGCACAAACAGTAATATCTCCACATTGCACGGTGCAATTCTGAAATTTTTTGCTTTTTCCTGCTAATCCTAGCATGATAAAGAAGATTCAAAGAGAGTGAGATGCCAGCTCCTTTCATTCAGTCAGTAGCTTCAAACATTTCTGGTATATGAAAAACATGTTTTTCAATGGCAAAAATCAATGAATATTGTAAATGCACAAACAGTAATATCTCCACATTGCACGGTGCAATTCTGAAATTTTTAGCTTTTTCCTGCTAATCCTAGCATGATAAAGAAGATTCAAAGAGAGTGAGATGCCAGCTCCTTTCATTCAGTCAGTAGCTTCAAACATTTCTGGTATATGAAAAACATGTTTTTCAATGGCAAAAATCAATGAATATTGTAAATGCACAAACAGTAATATCTCCACATTGCACGGTGCAATTCTAAAATTTTTTGCTTTTTCCTGTTAATCCTAGCATGATAAAGAAGATTCAAAGAGAGTGAGATGCCAGCTCCTTTCATTCAGTCAGTAGCTTCAAACATTTCTGGTATATGAAAAACATGTTTTTCAATGGCAAAAATCAATGAATATTGTAAATGCACAAACAGTAATATCTCCACATTGCAAGGTGCAATTCTGAAATTTTTAGCTTTTTCCTGTTAATCCTAGCATGATAAAGAAGATTCAAAAAGAGTGAGATGCCAGCTCCTTTCATTCAGTCAGTAGCTTCAAACATTTCTGGTATATGAAAAACATGTTTTTCAATGGCAAAAATCAATGAATATTGTAAATGCACAAACAGTAATATCTCCACATTGCACGGTGCAATTCTGAAATTTTTAGCTTTTTCCTGTTAATCCTAGCATGATAAAGAAGATTCAAAGAGAGTGAGATGCCAGCTCCTTTCATTCAGTCAGTAGCTTCAAACATTTCTGGACGTTTTTCAATGGCAAAAATCAATGAATATTGTAAATGCACAAACAGTAATATCTCCACATTGCAAGGTGCAATTCTGAAATTTTTTGCTTTTTCCTGCTAATCCTAGCATGATAAAGAAGATTCAAAGAGAGTGAGATGCCAGCTCCTTTCATTCAGTCAGTAGCTTCAAACATTTCTGGTATATGAAAAACATGTTTTTCAATGGCAAAAATCAATGAATATTGTAAATGCACAAACAGTAATATCTCCACATTGCACGGTGCAATTCTGAAATTTTTAGCTTTTTCCTGCTAATCCTAGCATGATAAAGAAGATTCAAAGAGAGTGAGATGCCAGCTCCTTTCATTCAGTCAGTAGCTTCAAACATTTCTGGTATATGAAAAACATGTTTTTCAATGGCAAAAATCAATGAATATTGTAAATGCACAAACAGTAATATCTCCACATTGCACGGTGCAATTCTGAAATTTTTTGCTTTTTCCTGCTAATCCTAGCATGATAAAGAAGATTCAAAGAGAGTGAGATGCCAGCTCCTTTCATTCAGTCAGTAGCTTCAAACATTTCTGGTATATGAAAAACATGTTTTTCAATGGCAAAAATCAATGAATATTGTAAATGCACAAACAGTAATATCTCCACATTGCATGGTGCAATTCTGAAATTTTTTGCTTTTTCCTGCTAATCCTAGCATGATAAAGAAGATTCAAAGAGAGTGAGATGCCAGCTCCTTTCATTCAGTCAGTAGCTTCAAACATTTCTGGACGTTTTTCAATGGCAAAAATCAATGAATATTGTAAATGCACAAACAGTAATATCTCCACATTGCACGGTGCAATTCTGAAATTTTTAGCTTTTTCCTGTTAATCCTAGCATGATAAAGAAGATTCAAAGAGAGTGAGATGCCAGCTCCTTTCATTCAGTCAGTAGCTTCAAACATTTCTGGTATATGAAAAACATGTTTTTCAATGGCAAAAATCAATGAATATTGTAAATGCACAAACAGTAATATCTCCACATTGCAAGGTGCAATTCTGAAATTTTTAGCTTTTTCCTGTTAATCCTAGCATGATAAAGAAGATTCAAAGAGAGTGAGATGCCAGCTCCTTTCATTCAGTCAGTAGCTTCAAACATTTCTGGACGTTTTTCAATGGCAAAAATCAATGAATATTGTAAATGCACAAACAGTAATATCTCCACATTGCACGGTGCAATTCTGAAATTTTTTGCTTTTTCCTGCTAATCCTAGCATGATAAAGAAGATTCAAAGAGAGTGAGATGCCAGCTCCTTTCATTCAGTCAGTAGCTTCAAACATTTCTGGTATATGAAAAACATGTTTTTCAATGGCAAAAATCAATGAATATTGTAAATGCACAAACAGTAATATCTCCACATTGCACGGTGCAATTCTGAAATTTTTAGCTTTTTCCTGCTAATCCTAGCATGATAAAGAAGATTCAAAGAGAGTGAGATGCCAGCTCCTTTCATTCAGTCAGTAGCTTCAAACATTTCTGGACGTTTTTCAATGGCAAAAATCAATGAATATTGTAAATGCACAAACAGTAATATCTCCACATTGCACGGTGCAATTCTGAAATTTTTTGCTTTTTCCTGCTAATCCTAGCATGATAAAGAAGATTCAAAGAGAGTGAGATGCCAGCTCCTTTCATTCAGTCAGTAGCTTCAAACATTTCTGGAATATGAAAAACATGTTTTTCAATGGCAAAAATCAATGAATATTGTAAATGCACAAACAGTAATATCTCCACATTGCAAGGTGCAATTCTGAAATTTTTAGCTTTTTCCTGCTAATCCTAGCATGATAAAGAAGATTCAAAGAGAGTGAGATGCCAGCTCCTTTCATTCAGTCAGTAGCTTCAAACATTTCTGGACGTTTTTCAATGGCAAAAATCAATGAATATTGTAAATGCACAAACAGTAATATCTCCACATTGCACGGTGCAATTCTGAAATTTTTAGCTTTTTCCTGTTAATCCTAGCATGATAAAGAAGATTCAAAGAGAGTGAGATGCCAGCTCCTTTCATTCAGTCAGTAGCTTCAAACATTTCTGGTATATGAAAAACATGTTTTTCAATGGCAAAAATCAATGAATATTGTAAATGCACAAACAGTAATATCTCCACATTGCACGGTGCAATTCTGAAATTTTTAGCTTTTTCCTGCTAATCCTAGCATGATAAAGAAGATTCAAAGAGAGTGAGATGCCAGCTCCTTTCATTCAGTCAGTAGCTTCAAACATTTCTGGTATATGAAAAACATGTTTTTCAATGGCAAAAATCAATGAATATTGTAAATGCACAAACAGTAATATCTCCACATTGCACGGTGCAATTCTGAAATTTTTTGCTTTTTCCTGCTAATCCTAGCATGATAAAGAAGATTCAAAGAGAGTGAGATGCCAGCTCCTTTCATTCAGTCAGTAGCTTCAAACATTTCTGGACGTTTTTCAATGGCAAAAATCAATGAATATTGTAAATGCACAAACAGTAATATCTCCACATTGCACGGTGCAATTCTGAAATTTTTTGCTTTTTCCTGCTAATCCTAGCATGATAAAGAAGATTCAAAGAGAGTGAGATGCCAGCTCCTTTCATTCAGTCAGTAGCTTCAAACATTTCTGGTATATGAAAAACATGTTTTTCAATGGCAAAAATCAATGAATATTGTAAATGCACAAACAGTAATATCTCCACATTGCAAGGTGCAATTCTGAAATTTTTAGCTTTTTCCTGCTAATCCTAGCATGATAAAGAAGATTCAAAGAGAGTGAGATTCCAGCTCCTTTCATTCAGTCAGTAGCTTCAAACATTTCTGGTATATGAAAAACATGTTTTTCAATGGCAAAAATCAATGAATATTGTAAATGCACAAACAGTAATATCTCCACATTGCAAGGTGCAATTCTGAAATTTTTAGCTTTTTCCTGTTAATCCTAGCATGATAAAGAAGATTCAAAGAGAGTGAGATGCCAGCTCCTTTCATTCAGTCAGTAGCTTCAAACATTTCTGGTATATGAAAAACATGTTTTTCAATGGCAAAAATCAATGAATATTGTAAATGCACAAACAGTAATATCTCCACATTGCAAGGTGCAATTCTGAAATTTTTTGCTTTTTCCTGCTAATCCTAGCATGATAAAGAAGATTCAAAGAGAGTGAGATGCCAGCTCCTTTCATTCAGTCAGTAGCTTCAAACATTTCTGGTATATGAAAAACATGTTTTTCAATGGCAAAAATCAATGAATATTGTAAATGCACAAACAGTAATATCTCCACATTGCACGGTGCAATTCTGAAATTTTTTGCTTTTTCCTGTTAATCCTAGCATGATAAAGAAGATTCAAAGAGAGTGAGATGCCAGCTCCTTTCATTCAGTCAGTAGCTTCAAACATTTCTGGACGTTTTTCAATGGCAAAAATCAATGAATATTGTAAATGCACAAACAGTAATATCTCCACATTGCAAGGTGCAATTCTGAAATTTTTTGCTTTTTCCTGCTAATCCTAGCATGATAAAGAAGATTCAAAGAGAGTGAGATGCCAGCTCCTTTCATTCAGTCAGTAGCTTCAAACATTTCTGGTATATGAAAAACATGTTTTTCAATGGCAAAAATCAATGAATATTGTAAATGCACAAACAGTAATATCTCCACATTGCACGGTGCAATTCTGAAATTTTTTGCTTTTTCCTGCTAATCCTAGCATGATAAAGAAGATTCAAAGAGAGTGAGATGCCAGCTCCTTTCATTCAGTCAGTAGCTTCAAACATTTCTGGTATATGAAAAACATGTTTTTCAATGGCAAAAATCAATGAATATTGTAAATGCACAAACAGTAATATCTCCACATTGCACGGTGCAATTCTGAAATTTTTAGCTTTTTCCTGCTAATCCTAGCATGATAAAGAAGATTCAAAGAGAGTGAGATGCCAGCTCCTTTCATTCAGTCAGTAGCTTCAAACATTTCTGGTATATGAAAAACATGTTTTTCAATGGCAAAAATCAATGAATATTGTAAATGCACAAACAGTAATATCTCCACATTGCACGGTGCAATTCTGAAATTTTTTGCTTTTTCCTGTTAATCCTAGCATGATAAAGAAGATTCAAAGAGAGTGAGATGCCAGCTCCTTTCATTCAGTCAGTAGCTTCAAACATTTCTGGTATATGAAAAACATGTTTTTCAATGGCAAAAATCAATGAATATTGTAAATGCACAAACAGTAATATCTCCACATTGCAAGGTGCAATTCTGAAATTTTTAGCTTTTTCCTGTTAATCCTAGCATGATAAAGAAGATTCAAAGAGAGTGAGATGCCAGCTCCTTTCATTCAGTCAGTAGCTTCAAACATTTCTGGTATATGAAAAACATGTTTTTCAATGGCAAAAATCAATGAATATTGTAAATGCACAAACAGTAATATCTCCACATTGCACGGTGCAATTCTGAAATTTTTAGCTTTTTCCTGTTAATCCTAGCATGATAAAGAAGATTCAAAGAGAGTGAGATGCCAGCTCCTTTCATTCAGTCAGTAGCTTCAAACATTTCTGGTATATGAAAAACATGTTTTTCAATGGCAAAAATCAATGAATATTGTAAATGCACAAACAGTAATATCTCCACATTGCACGGTGCAATTCTGAAATTTTTAGCTTTTTCCTGCTAATCCTAGCATGATAAAGAAGATTCAAAGAGAGTGAGATGCCAGCTCCTTTCATTCAGTCAGTAGCTTCAAACATTTCTGGTATATGAAAAACATGTTTTTCAATGGCAAAAATCAATGAATATTGTAAATGCACAAACAGTAATATCTCCACATTGCACGGTGCAATTCTGAAATTTTTAGCTTTTTCCTGCTAATCCTAGCATGATAAAGAAGATTCAAAGAGAGTGAGATGCCAGCTCCTTTCATTCAGTCAGTAGCTTCAAACATTTCTGGTATATGAAAAACATGTTTTTCAATGGCAAAAATCAATGAATATTGTAAATGCACAAACAGTAATATCTCCACATTGCAAGGTGCAATTCTGAAATTTTTTCTTTTTCCTGTTAATCCTAGCATGATAAAGAAGATTCGAAGAGAGTGAGATGCCAGCTCCTTTCATTCAGTCAGTAGCTTCAAACATTTCTGGACGTTTTTCAATGGCAAAAATCAATGAATATTGTAAATGCACAAACAGTAATATCTCCACATTGCAAGGTGCAATTCTGAAATTTTTTGCTTTTTCCTGCTAATCCTAGCATGATAAAGAAGATTCAAAGAGAGTGAGATGCCAGCTCCTTTCATTCAGTCAGTAGCTTCAAACATTTCTGGACGTTTTTCAATGGCAAAAATCAATGAATATTGTAAATGCACAAACAGTAATATCCCCACATTGCACGGTGCAATTCTGAAATTTTTAGCTTTTTCCTGCTAATCCTAGCATGATAAAGAAGATTCAAAGAGAGTGAGATGCCAGCTCCTTTCATTCAGTCAGTAGCTTCAAACATTTCTGGTATATGAAAAACATGTTTTTCAATGGCAAAAATCAATGAATATTGTAAATGCACAAACAGTAATATCTCCACATTGCAAGGTGCAATTCTGAAATTTTTTGCTTTTTCCTGCTAATCCTAGCATGATAAAGAAGATTCAAAGAGAGTGAGATGCCAGCTCCTTTCATTCAGTCAGTAGCTTCAAACATTTCTGGTATATGAAAAACATGTTTTTCAATGGCAAAAATCAATGAATATTGTAAATGCACAAACAGTAATATCTCCACATTGCACGGTGCAATTCTGAAATTTTTAGCTTTTTCCTGTTAATCCTAGCATGATAAAGAAGATTCAAAGAGAGTGAGATGCCAGCTCCTTTCATTCAGTCAGTAGCTTCAAACATTTCTGGTATATGAAAAACATGTTTTTCAATGGCAAAAATCAATGAATATTGTAAATGCACAAACAGTAATATCTCCACATTGCACGGTGCAATTCTGAAATTTTTAGCTTTTTCCTGCTAATCCTAGCATGATAAAGAAGATTCAAAGAGAGTGAGATGCCAGCTCCTTTCATTCAGTCAGTAGCTTCAAACATTTCTGGTATATGAAAAACATGTTTTTCAATGGCAAAAATCAATGAATATTGTAAATGCACAAACAGTAATATCTCCACATTGCACGGTGCAATTCTGAAATTTTTAGCTTTTTCCTGCTAATCCTAGCATGATAAAGAAGATTCAAAGAGAGTGAGATGCCAGCTCCTTTCATTCAGTCAGTAGCTTCAAACATTTCTGGTATATGAAAAACATGTTTTTCAATGGCAAAAATCAATGAATATTGTAAATGCACAAACAGTAATATCTCCACATTGCAAGGTGCAATTCTGAAATTTTTTCTTTTTCCTGTTAATCCTAGCATGATAAAGAAGATTCGAAGAGAGTGAGATGCCAGCTCCTTTCATTCAGTCAGTAGCTTCAAACATTTCTGGACGTTTTTCAATGGCAAAAATCAATGAATATTGTAAATGCACAAACAGTAATATCTCCACATTGCAAGGTGCAATTCTGAAATTTTTTGCTTTTTCCTGCTAATCCTAGCATGATAAAGAAGATTCAAAGAGAGTGAGATGCCAGCTCCTTTCATTCAGTCAGTAGCTTCAAACATTTCTGGACGTTTTTCAATGGCAAAAATCAATGAATATTGTAAATGCACAAACAGTAATATCCCCACATTGCACGGTGCAATTCTGAAATTTTTAGCTTTTTCCTGCTAATCCTAGCATGATAAAGAAGATTCAAAGAGAGTGAGATGCCAGCTCCTTTCATTCAGTCAGTAGCTTCAAACATTTCTGGTATATGAAAAACATGTTTTTCAATGGCAAAAATCAATGAATATTGTAAAT
The DNA here is from genome assembly GCF_046119375.1 of Phyllobates terribilis. Lineage (NCBI taxonomy): Eukaryota > Metazoa > Chordata > Amphibia > Anura > Dendrobatidae > Phyllobates > Phyllobates terribilis. Next base: position 23,299 of record NW_027370298.1, read on the forward strand.
GCACAAACAGTAATATCTCCACATTGCAAGGTGCAATTCTGAAATTTTTTGCTTTTTCCTGCTAATCCTAGCATGATAAAGAAGATTCAAAGAGAGTGAGATGCCAGCTCCTTTCATTCAGTCAGTAGCTTCAAACATTTCTGGTATATGAAAAACATGTTTTTCAATGGCAAAAATCAATGAATATTGTAAATGCACAAACAGTAATATCTCCACATTGCACGGTGCAATTCTGAAATTTTTTGCTTTTTCCTGCTAATCCTAGCATGATAAAGAAGATTCAAAGAGAGTGAGATGCCAGCTCCTTTCATTCAGTCAGTAGCTTCAAACATTTCTGGTATATGAAAAACATGTTTTTCAATGGCAAAAATCAATGAATATTGTAAATGCACAAACAGTAATATCTCCACATTGCAAGGTGCAATTCTGAAATTTTTTGCTTTTTCCTGCTAATCCTAGCATGATAAAGAAGATTCAAAGAGAGTGAGATGCCAGCTCCTTTCATTCAGTCAGTAGCTTCAAACATTTCTGGTATATGAAAAACATGTTTTTCAATGGCAAAAATCAATGAATATTGTAAATGCACAAACAGTAATATCTCCACATTGCACGGTGCAATTCTGAAATTTTTTGCTTTTTCCTGTTAATCCTAGCATGATAAAGAAGATTCAAAGAGAGTGAGATGCCAGCTCCTTTCATTCAGTCAGTAGCTTCAAACATTTCTGGACGTTTTTCAATGGCAAAAATCAATGAATATTGTAAATGCACAAACAGTAATATCTCCACATTGCACGGTGCAATTCTGAAATTTTTAGCTTTTTCCTGTTAATCCTAGCATGATAAAGAAGATTCAAAGAGAGTGAGATGCCAGCTCCTTTCATTCAGTCAGTAGCTTCAAACATTTCTGGTATATGAAAAACATGTTTTTCAATGGCAAAAATCAATGAATATTGTAAATGCACAAACAGTAATATCTCCACATTGCACGGTGCAATTCTGAAATTTTTTGCTTTTTCCTGCTAATCCTAGCATGATAAAGAAGATTCAAAGAGAGTGAGATGCCAGCTCCTTTCATTCAGTCAGTAGCTTCAAACATTTCTGGACGTTTTTCAATGGCAAAAATCAATGAATATTGTAAATGCACAAACAGTAATATCTCCACATTGCACGGTGCAATTCTGAAATTTTTTGCTTTTTCCTGCTAATCCTAGCATGATAAAGAAGATTCAAAGAGAGTGAGATGCCAGCTCCTCTCATTCAGTCAGTAGCTTCAAACATTTCTGGTATATGAAAAACATGTTTTTCAATGGCAAAAATCAATGAATATTGTAAATGCACAAACAGTAATATCTCCACATTGCACGGTGCAATTCTGAAATTTTTTGCTTTTTCCTGCTAATCCTAGCATGATAAAGAAGATTCAAAGAGAGTGAGATGCCAGCTCCTTTCATTCAGTCAGTAGCTTCAAACATTTCTGGTATATGAAAAACATGTTTTTCAATGGCAAAAATCAATGAATATTGTAAATGCACAAACAGTAATATCTCCACATTGCACGGTGCAATTCTGAAATTTTTAGCTTTTTCCTGCTAATCCTAGCATGATAAAGAAGATTCAAAGAGAGTGAGATGCCAGCTCCTTTCATTCAGTCAGTAGCTTCAAACATTTCTGGACGTTTTTCAATGGCAAAAATCAATGAATATTGTAAATGCACAAACAGTAATATCTCCACATTGCACGGTGCAATTCTGAAATTTTTTGCTTTTTCCTGCTAATCCTAGCATGATAAAGAAGATTCAAAGAGAGTGAGATGCCAGCTCCTTTCATTCAGTCAGTAGCTTCAAACATTTCTGGTATATGAAAAACATGTTTTTCAATGGCAAAAATCAATGAATATTGTAAATGCACAAACAGTAATATCTCCACATTGCAAGGTGCAATTCTGAAATTTTTAGCTTTTTCCTGTTAATCCTAGCATGATAAAGAAGATTCAAAGAGAGTGAGATGCCAGCTCCTTTCATTCAGTCAGTAGCTTCAAACATTTCTGGTATATGAAAAACATGTTTTTCAATGGCAAAAATCAATGAATATTGTAAATGCACAAACAGTAATATCTCCACATTGCACGGTGCAATTCTGAAATTTTTAGCTTTTTCCTGTTAATCCTAGCATGATAAAGAAGATTCAAAGAGAGTGAGATGCCAGCTCCTTTCATTCAGTCAGTAGCTTCAAACATTTCTGGACGTTTTTCAATGGCAAAAATCAATGAATATTGTAAATGCACAAACAGTAATATCTCCACATTGCAAGGTGCAATTCTGAAATTTTTAGCTTTTTCCTGTTAATCCTAGCATGATAAAGAAGATTCAAAGAGAGTGAGATGCCAGCTCCTTTCATTCAGTCAGTAGCTTCAAACATTTCTGGTATATGAAAAACATGTTTTTCAATGGCAAAAATCAATGAATATTGTATATGCACAAACAGTAATATCTCCACATTGCACGGTGCAATTCTGAAATTTTTAGCTTTTTCCTGCTAATCCTAGCATGATAAAGAAGATTCAAAGAGAGTGAGATGCCAGCTCCTTTCATTCAGTCAGTAGCTTCAAACATTTCTGGTATATGAAAAACATGTTTTTCAATGGCAAAAATCAATGAATATTGTAAATGCACAAACAGTAATATCTCCACATTGCACGGTGCAATTCTGAAATTTTTAGCTTTTTCCTGTTAATCCTAGCATGATAAAGAAGATTCAAAGAGAGTGAGATGCCAGCTCCTTTCATTCAGTCAGTAGCTTCAAACATTTCTGGTATATGAAAAACATGTTTTTCAATGGCAAAAATCAATGAATATTGTAAATGCACAAACAGTAATATCTCCACATTGCACGGTGCAATTCTGAAATTTTTTGCTTTCTCCTGCTAATCCTAGCATGATAAAGAAGATTCAAAGAGAGTGAGATGCCAGCTCCTTTCATTCAGTCAGTAGCTTCAAACATTTCTGGACGTTTTTCAATGGCAAAAATCAATGAATATTGTAAATGCACAAACAGTAATATCTCCACATTGCACGGTGCAATTCTGAAATTTTTTGCTTTTTCCTGCTAATCCTAGCATGATAAAGAAGATTCAAAGAGAGTGAGATGCCAGCTCCTTTCATTCAGTCAGTAGCTTCAAACATTTCTGGTATATGAAAAACATGTTTTTCAATGGCAAAAATCAATGAATATTGTAAATGCACAAACAGTAATATCTCCACATTGCACGGTGCAATTCTGAAATTTTTTGCTTTTTCCTGCTAATCCTAGCATGATAAAGAAGATTCAAAGAGAGTGAGATGCCAGCTCCTTTCATTCAGTCAGTAGCTTCAAACATTTCTGGTATATGAAAAACATGTTTTTCAATGGCAAAAATCAATGAATATTGTAAATGCACAAACAGTAATATCTCCACATTGCACGGTGCAATTCTGAAATTTTTAGCTTTTTCCTGCTAATCCTAGCATGATAAAGAAGATTCAAAGAGAGTGAGATGCCAGCTCCTTTCATTCAGTCAGTAGCTTCAAACATTTCTGGACGTTTTTCAATGGCAAAAATCAATGAATATTGTAAATGCACAAACAGTAATATCTCCACATTGCACGGTGCAATTCTGAAATTTTTTGCTTTTTCCTGCTAATCCTAGCATGATAAAGAAGATTCAAAGAGAGTGAGATGCCAGCTCCTTTCATTCAGTCAGTAGCTTCAAACATTTCTGGTATATGAAAAACATGTTTTTCAATGGCAAAAATCAATGAATATTGTAAATGCACAAACAGTAATATCTCCACATTGCAAGGTGCAATTCTGAAATTTTTAGCTTTTTCCTGTTAATCCTAGCATGATAAAGAAGATTCAAAGAGAGTGAGATGCCAGCTCCTTTCATTCAGTCAGTAGCTTCAAACATTTCTGGTATATGAAAAACATGTTTTTCAATGGCAAAAATCAATGAATATTGTAAATGCACAAACAGTAATATCTCCACATTGCACGGTGCAATTCTGAAATTTTTAGCTTTTTCCTGTTAATCCTAGCATGATAAAGAAGATTCAAAGAGAGTGAGATGCCAGCTCCTTTCATTCAGTCAGTAGCTTCAAACATTTCTGGACGTTTTTCAATGGCAAAAATCAATGAATATTGTAAATGCACAAACAGTAATATCTCCACATTGCACGGTGCAATTCTGAAATTTTTAGCTTTTTCCTGTTAATCCTAGCATGATAAAGAAGATTCAAAGAGAGTGAGATGCCAGCTCCTTTCATTCAGTCAGTAGCTTCAAACATTTCTGGTATATGAAAAACATGTTTTTCAATGGCAAAAATCAATGAATATTGTAAATGCACAAACAGTAATATCTCCACATTGCACGGTGCAATTCTGAAATTTTTAGCTTTTTCCTGCTAATCCTAGCATGATAAAGAAGATTCAAAGAGAGTGAGATGCCAGCTCCTTTCATTCAGTCAGTAGCTTCAAACATTTCTGGTATATGAAAAACATGTTTTTCAATGGCAAAAATCAATGAATATTGTAAATGCACAAACAGTAATATCTCCACATTGCAAGGTGCAATTCTGAAATTTTTTGCTTTTTCCTGTTAATCCTAGCATGATAAAGAAGATTCAAAGAGAGTGAGATGCCAGCTCCTTTCATTCAGTCAGTAGCTTCAAACATTTCTGGACGTTTTTCAATGGCAAAAATCAATGAATATTGTAAATGCACAAACAGTAATATCTCCACATTGCAAGGTGCAATTCTGAAATTTTTTGCTTTTTCCTGTTAATCCTAGCATGATAAAGAAGATTCAAAGAGAGTGAGATGCCAGCTCCTTTCATTCAGTCAGTAGCTTCAAACATTTCTGGTATATGAAAAACATGTTTTTCAATGGCAAAAATCAATGAATATTGTAAATGCACAAACAGTAATATCTCCACATTGCACGGTGCAATTCTGAAATTTTTAGCTTTTTCCTGCTAATCCTAGCATGATAAAGAAGATTCAAAGAGAGTGAGATGCCAGCTCCTTTCATTCAGTCAGTAGCTTCAAACATTTCTGGTATATGAAAAACATGTTTTTCAATGGCAAAAATCAATGAATATTGTAAATGCACAAACAGTAATATCTCCACATTGCACGGTGCAATTCTGAAATTTTTAGCTGTTTCCTGTTAATCCTAGCATGATAAAGAAGATTCAAAGAGAGTGAGATGCCAGCTCCTTTCATTCAGTCAGTAGCTTCAAACATTTCTGGACGTTTTTCAATGGCAAAAATCAATGAATATTGTAAATGCACAAACAGTAATATCTCCACATTGCACGGTGCAATTCTGAAATTTTTTGCTTTTTCCTGCTAATCCTAGCATGATAAAGAAGATTCAAAGAGAGTGAGATGCCAGCTCCTTTCATTCAGTCAGTAGCTTCAAACATTTCTGGTATATGAAAAACATGTTTTTCAATGGCAAAAATCAATGAATATTGTAAATGCACAAACAGTAATATCTCCACATTGCAAGGTGCAATTCTGAAATTTTTTGCTTTTTCCTGTTAATCCTAGCATGATAAAGAAGATTCAAAGAGAGTGAGATGCCAGCTCCTTTCATTCAGTCAGTAGCTTCAAACATTTCTGGACGTTTTTCAATGGCAAAAATCAATGAATATTGTAAATGCACAAACAGTAATATCTCCACATTGCACGGTGCAATTCTGAAATTTTTAGCTTTTTCCTGTTAATCCTAGCATGATAAAGAAGATTCAAAGAGAGTGAGATGCCAGCTCCTTTCATTCAGTCAGTAGCTTCAAACATTTCTGGTATATGAAAATCATGTTTTTCAATGGCAAAAATCAATGAATATTGTAAATGCACAAACAGTAATATCTCCACATTGCACGGTGCAATTCTGAAATTTTTAGCTTTTTCCTGCTAATCCTAGCATGATAAAGAAGATTCAAAGAGAGTGAGATGCCAGCTCCTTTCATTCAGTCAGTAGCTTCAAACATTTCTGGTATATGAAAAACATGTTTTTCAATGGCAAAAATCAATGAATATTGTAAATGCACAAACAGTAATATCTCCACATTGCAAGGTGCAATTCTGAAATTTTTTGCTTTTTCCTGTTAATCCTAGCATGATAAAGAAGATTCAAAGAGAGTGAGATGCCAGCTCCTTTCATTCAGTCAGTAGCTTCAAACATTTCTGGTATATGAAAAACATGTTTTTCAATGGCAAAAATCAATGAATATTGTAAATGCACAAACAGTAATATCTCCACATTGCGAGGTGCAATTCTGAAATTTTTTGCTTTTTCCTGTTAATCCTAGCATGATAAAGAAGATTCAAAGAGAGTGAGATGCCAGCTCCTTTCATTCAGTCAGTAGCTTCAAACATTTCTGGACGTTTTTCAATGGCAAAAATCAATGAATATTGTAAATGCACAAACAGTAATATCTCCACATTGCAAGGTGCAATTCTGAAATTTTTTGCTTTTTCCTGCTAATCCTAGCATGATAAAGAAGATTCAAAGAGAGTGAGATGCCAGCTCCTTTCATTCAGTCAGTAGCTTCAAACATTTCTGGACGTTTTTCAATGGCAAAAATCAATGAATATTGTAAATGCACAAACAGTAATATCTCCACATTGCACGGTGCAATTCTGAAATTTTTAGCTTTTTCCTGCTAATCCTAGCATGATAAAGAAGATTCAAAGAGAGTGAGATGCCAGCTCCTTTCATTCAGTCAGTAGCTTCAAACATTTCTGGTATATGAAAAACATGTTTTTCAATGGCAAAAATCAATGAATATTGTAAATGCACAAACAGTAATATCTCCACATTGCAAGGTGCAATTCTGAAATTTTTTGCTTTTTCCTGCTAATCCTAGCATGATAAAGAAGATTCAAAGAGAGTGAGATGCCAGCTCCTTTCATTCAGTCAGTAGCTTCAAACATTTCTGGACGTTTTTCAATGGCAAAAATCAATGAATATTGTAAATGCACAAACAGTAATATCTCCACATTGCACGGTGCAATTCTGAAATTTTTAGCTTTTTCCTGTTAATCCTAGCATGATAAAGAAGATTCAAAGAGAGTGAGATGCCAGCTCCTTTCATTCAGTCAGTAGCTTCAAACATTTCTGGTATATGAAAAACATGTTTTTCAATGGCAAAAATCAATGAATATTGTAAATGCACAAACAGTAATATCTCCACATTGCACGGTGCAATTCTGAAATTCTTAGCTTTTTCCTGTTAATCCTAGCATGATAAAGAAGATTCAAAGAGAGTGAGATGCCAGCTCCTTTCATTCAGTCAGTAGCTTCAAACATTTCTGGACGTTTTTCAATGGCAAAAATCAATGAATATTGTAAATGCACAAACAGTAATATCTCCACATTGCACGGTGCAATTCTGAAATTTTTAGCTTTTTCCTGCTAATCCTAGCATGATAAAGAAGATTCAAAGAGAGTGAGATGCCAGCTCCTTTCATTCAGTCAGTAGCTTCAAACATTTCTGGTATATGAAAAACATGTTTTTCAATGGCAAAAATCAATGAATATTGTAAATGCACAAACAGTAATATCTCCACATTGCAAGGTGCAATTCTGAAATTTTTTGCTTTTTCCTGCTAATCCTAGCATGATAAAGAAGATTCAAAGAGAGTGAGATGCCAGCTCCTTTCATTCAGTCAGTAGCTTCAAACATTTCTGGTATATGAAAAACATGTTTTTCAATGGCAAAAATCAATGAATATTGTAAATGCACAAACAGTAATATCTCCACATTGCACGGTGCAATTCTGAAATTTTTAGCTTTTTCCTGCTAATCCTAGCATGATAAAGAAGATTCAAAGAGAGTGAGATGCCAGCTCCTTTCATTCAGTCAGTAGCTTCAAACATTTCTGGTATATGAAAAACATGTTTTTCAATGGCAAAAATCAATGAATATTGTAAATGCACAAACAGTAATATCTCCACATTGCACGGTGCAATTCTGAAATTTTTTGCTTTTTCCTGTTAATCCTAGCATGATAAAGAAGATTCAAAGAGAGTGAGATGCCAGCTCCTTTCATTCAGTCAGTAGCTTCAAACATTTCTGGACGTTTTTCAATGGCAAAAATCAATGAATATTGTAAATGCACAAACAGTAATATCTCCACATTGCAAGGTGCAATTCTGAAATTTTTTGCTTTTTCCTGCTAATCCTAGCATGATAAAGAAGATTCAAAGAGAGTGAGATGCCAGCTCCTTTCATTCAGTCAGTAGCTTCAAACATTTCTGGACGTTTTTCAATGGCAAAAATCAATGAATATTGTAAATGCACAAACAGTAATATCTCCACATTGCACGGTGCAATTCTGAAATTTTTAGCTTTTTCCTGCTAATCCTAGCATGATAAAGAAGATTCAAAGAGAGTGAGATGCCAGCTCCTTTCATTCAGTCAGTAGCTTCAAACATTTCTGGTATATGAAAAACATGTTTTTCAATGGCAAAAATCAATGAATATTGTAAATGCACAAACAGTAATATCTCCACATTGCAAGGTGCAATTCTGAAATTTTTTGCTTTTTCCTGCTAATCCTAGCATGATAAAGAAGATTCAAAGAGAGTGAGATGCCAGCTCCTTTCATTCAGTCAGTAGCTTCAAACATTTCTGGTATATGAAAAACATGTTTTTCAATGGCAAAAATCAATGAATATTGTAAATGCACAAACAGTAATATCTCCACATTGCACGGTGCAATTCTGAAATTTTTTGCTTTTTCCTGCTAATCCTAGCATGATAAAGAAGATTCAAAGAGAGTGAGATGCCAGCTCCTTTCATTCAGTCAGTAGCTTCAAACATTTCTGGTATATGAAAAACATGTTTTTCAATGGCAAAAATCAATGAATATTGTAAATGCACAAACAGTAATATCTCCACATTGCAAGGTGCAATTCTGAAATTTTTTGCTTTTTCCTGCTAATCCTAGCATTATAAAGAAGATTCAAAGAGAGTGAGATGCCAGCTCCTTTCATTCAGTCAGTAGCTTCAAACATTTCTGGTATATGAAAAACATGTTTTTCAATGGCAAAAATCAATGAATATTGTAAATGCACAAACAGTAATATCTCCACATTGCACGGTGCAATTCTGAAATTTTTTGCTTTTTCCTGTTAATCCTAGCATGATAAAGAAGATTCAAAGAGAGTGAGATGCCAGCTCCTTTCATTCAGTCAGTAGCTTCAAACATTTCTGGACGTTTTTCAATGGCAAAAATCAATGAATATTGTAAATGCACAAACAGTAATATCTCCACATTGCACGGTGCAATTCTGAAATTTTTAGCTTTTTCCTGTTAATCCTAGCATGATAAAGAAGATTCAAAGAGAGTGAGATGCCAGCTCCTTTCATTCAGTCAGTAGCTTCAAACATTTCTGGTATATGAAAAACATGTTTTTCAATGGCAAAAATCAATGAATATTGTAAATGCACAAACAGTAATATCTCCACATTGCACGGTGCAATTCTGAAATTTTTTGCTTTTTCCTGCTAATCCTAGCATGATAAAGAAGATTCAAAGAGAGTGAGATGCCAGCTCCTTTCATTCAGTCAGTAGCTTCAAACATTTCTGGACGTTTTTCAATGGCAAAAATCAATGAATATTGTAAATGCACAAACAGTAATATCTCCACATTGCACGGTGCAATTCTGAAATTTTTTGCTTTTTCCTGCTAATCCTAGCATGATAAAGAAGATTCAAAGAGAGTGAGATGCCAGCTCCTTTCATTCAGTCAGTAGCTTCAAACATTTCTGGTATATGAAAAACATGTTTTTCAATGGCAAAAATCAATGAATATTGTAAATGCACAAACAGTAATATCTCCACATTGCACGGTGCAATTCTGAAATTTTTTGCTTTTTCCTGCTAATCCTAGCATGATAAAGAAGATTCAAAGAGAGTGAGATTCCAGCTCCTTTCATTCAGTCAGTAGCTTCAAACATTTCTGGTATATGAAAAACATGTTTTTCAATGGCAAAAATCAATGAATATTGTAAATGCACAAACAGTAATATCTCCACATTGCACGGTGCAATTCTGAAATTTTTAGCTTTTTCCTGCTAATCCTAGCATGATAAAGAAGATTCAAAGAGAGTGAGATGCCAGCTCCTTTCATTCAGTCAGTAGCTTCAAACATTTCTGGACGTTTTTCAATGGCAAAAATCAATGAATATTGTAAATGCACAAACAGTAATATCTCCACATTGCACGGTGCAATTCTGAAATTTTTTGCTTTTTCCTGCTAATCCTAGCATGATAAAGAAGATTCAAAGAGAGTGAGATGCCAGCTCCTTTCATTCAGTCAGTAGCTTCAAACATTTCTGGTATATGAAAAACATGTTTTTCAATGGCAAAAATCAATGAATATTGTAAATGCACAAACAGTAATATCTCCACATTGCAAGGTGCAATTCTGAAATTTTTAGCTTTTTCCTGTTAATCCTAGCATGATAAAGAAGATTCAAAGAGAGTGAGATGCCAGCTCCTTTCATTCAGTCAGTAGCTTCAAACATTTCTGGTATATGAAAAACATGTTTTTCAATGGCAAAAATCAATGAATATTGTAAATGCACAAACAGTAATATCTCCACATTGCACGGTGCAATTCTGAAATTTTTAGCTTTTTCCTGTTAATCCTAGCATGATAAAGAAGATTCAAAGAGAGTGAGATGCCAGCTCCTTTCATTCAGTCAGTAGCTTCAAACATTTCTGGACGTTTTTCAATGGCAAAAATCAATGAATATTGTAAATGCACAAACAGTAATATCTCCACATTGCAAGGTGCAATTCTGAAATTTTTTGCTTTTTCCTGCTAATCCTAGCATGATAAAGAAGATTCAAAGAGAGTGAGATGCCAGCTCCTTTCATTCAGTCAGTAGCTTCAAACATTTCTGGTATATGAAAAACATGTTTTTCAATGGCAAAAATCAATGAATATTGTAAATGCACAAACAGTAATATCTCCACATTGCACGGTGCAATTCTGAAATTTTTAGCTTTTTCCTGTTAATCCTAGCATGATAAAGAAGATTCAAAGAGAGTGAGATGCCAGCTCCTTTCATTCAGTCAGTAGCTTCAAACATTTCTGGTATATGAAAAACATGTTTTTCAATGGCAAAAATCAATGAATATTGTAAATGCACAAACAGTAATATCTCCACATTGCACGGTGCAATTCTGAAATTTTTAGCTTTTTCCTGCTAATCCTAGCATGATAAAGAAGATTCAAAGAGAGTGAGATGCCAGCTCCTTTCATTCAGTCAGTAGCTTCAAACATTTCTGGACGTTTTTCAATGGCAAAAATCAATGAATATTGTAAATGCACAAACAGTAATATCTCCACATTGCACGGTGCAATTCTGAAATTTTTTGCTTTTTCCTGCTAATCCTAGCATGATAAAGAAGATTCAAAGAGAGTGAGATGCCAGCTCCTTTCATTCAGTCAGTAGCTTCAAACATTTCTGGTATATGAAAAACATGTTTTTCAATGGCAAAAATCAATGAATATTGTAAATGCACAAACAGTAATATCTCCACATTGCACGGTGCAATTCTGAAATTTTTAGCTTTTTCCTGTTAATCCTAGCATGATAAAGAAGATTCAAAGAGAGTGAGATGCCAGCTCCTTTCATTCAGTCAGTAGCTTCAAACATTTCTGGACGTTTTTCAATGGCAAAAATCAATGAATATTGTAAATGCACAAACAGTAATATCTCCACATTGCACGGTGCAATTCTGAAATTTTTTGCTTTTTCCTGCTAATCCTAGCATGATAAAGAAGATTCAAAGAGAGTGAGATGCCAGCTCCTTTCATTCAGTCAGTAGCTTCAAACATTTCTGGTATATGAAAAACATGTTTTTCAATGGCAAAAATCAATGAATATTGTAAATGCACAAACAGTAATATCTCCACATTGCACGGTGCAATTCTGAAATTTTTAGCTTTTTCCTGTTAATCCTAGCATGATAAAGAAGATTCAAAGAGAGTGAGATGCCAGCTCCTTTCATTCAGTCAGTAGCTTCAAACATTTCTGGTATATGAAAAACATGTTTTTCAATGGCAAAAATCAATGAATATTGTAAATGCACAAACAGTAATATCTCCACATTGCACGGTGCAATTCTGAAATTTTTAGCTTTTTCCTGCTAATCCTAGCATGATAAAGAAGATTCAAAGAGAGTGAGATGCCAGCTCCTTTCATTCAGTCAGTAGCTTCAAACATTTCTGGACGTTTTTCAATGGCAAAAATCAATGAATATTGTAAATGCACAAACAGTAATATCTCCACATTGCACGGTGCAATTCTGAAATTTTTTGCTTTTTCCTGCTAATCCTAGCATGATAAAGAAGATTCAAAGAGAGTGAGATGCCAGCTCCTTTCATTCAGTCAGTAGCTTCAAACATTTCTGGTATATGAAAAACATGTTTTTCAATGGCAAAAATCAATGAATATTGTAAATGCACAAACAGTAATATCTCCACATTGCAAGGTGCAATTCTGAAATTTTTAGCTTTTTCCTGTTAATCCTAGCATGATAAAGAAGATTCAAAGAGAGTGAGATGCCAGCTCCTTTCATTCAGTCAGTAGCTTCAAACATTTCTGGTATATGAAAAACATGTTTTTCAATGGCAAAAATCAATGAATATTGTAAATGCACAAACAGTAATATCTCCACATTGCACGGTGCAATTCTGAAATTTTTAGCTTTTTCCTGTTAATCCTAGCATGATAAAGAAGATTCAAAGAGAGTGAGATGCCAGCTCCTTTCATTCAGTCAGTAGCTTCAAACATTTCTGGACGTTTTTCAATGGCAAAAATCAATGAATATTGTAAATGCACAAACAGTAATATCTCCACATTGCAAGGTGCAATTCTGAAATTTTTTGCTTTTTCCTGCTAATCCTAGCATGATAAAGAAGATTCAAAGAGAGTGAGATGCCAGCTCCTTTCATTCAGTCAGTAGCTTCAAACATTTCTGGTATATGAAAAACATGTTTTTCAATGGCAAAAATCAATGAATATTGTAAATGCACAAACAGTAATATCTCCACATTGCACGGTGCAATTCTGAAATTTTTAGCTTTTTCCTGTTAATCCTAGCATGATAAAGAAGATTCAAAGAGAGTGAGATGCCAGCTCCTTTCATTCAGTCAGTAGCTTCAAACATTTCTGGTATATGAAAAACATGTTTTTCAATGGCAAAAATCAATGAATATTGTAAATGCACAAACAGTAATATCTCCACATTGCACGGTGCAATTCTGAAATTTTTAGCTTTTTCCTGCTAATCCTAGCATGATAAAGAAGATTCAAAGAGAGTGAGATGCCAGCTCCTTTCATTCAGTCAGTAGCTTCAAACATTTCTGGACGTTTTTCAATGGCAAAAATCAATGAATATTGTAAATGCACAAACAGTAATATCTCCACATTGCACGGTGCAATTCTGAAATTTTTTGCTTTTTCCTGCTAATCCTAGCA
>NW_027370299.1:0-36837 GCF_046119375.1 Phyllobates terribilis
ACTGAGAGACCGAAGGAGAGAGAGTGACGGGGGAGACTGAGACAGAAGGAGAGAGAGTGACGGGGGGAGACTGAGAGACAGAAGGAGAGAGAGTGACGGGGGGAGAATGAGAGACAGAAGGAGAGAGAGTGACGGGGGGAGACTGAGAGACAGAAGGAGAGAGAGTGACGGGGGGAGACTGAGAGACAGAAGGAGAGAGAGTGACGGGGGGAGACTGAGAGACAGAAGGAGAGAGAGTGACGGGGGGAGACTGAGAGACAGAAGGAGAGAGAGTGACGGGGGGAGACTGAGAGACAGAAGGAGAGAGAGTGACGGGGGGAGACTGAGAGACAGACGGAGAGAGAGTGACGGGGGGAGACTGAGAGAGAGAGGAGAGAGAGTGACGGGGGGACTGAGAGACAGATGGCGAGAGAGTGACGGGGGGGACTGAGAGACAGAAGGAGAGAGTGACGGGGGAGAGAGAAGGAGAGAGAGAGTGACAGACGGAGAGAGAAGGAGAGAGAGTGACGGGGGGAGAGAGAGTGACAGGGGAGACAGAGACAGAAGGAGAGAGAGTGACAGACGGAGAGAGAAGGAGAGAGAGTGACAGGGGGAGAGAGAGTGACAGGGGAGACAGAGACAGAAGGAGAGAGAGTGACGGGGGGAGACTGAGAGACAGAAGGAGAGAGAGTGACGGGGGGAGACTGAGAGACAGAAGGAGAGAGAGTGACGGGGGGAGACTGAGAGACAGAAGGAGAGAGAGTGACGGGGGGAGACAGGGGGAGAGAGAAGGAGAGAGAGTGACGGGGGGAGAGAGTGACAGGGGAGACAGAGACAGAAGGAGAGAGAGTGACAGACGGAGAGAGAAGGAGAGAGAGTGACGGGGGGAGAGAGAGTGACGGGGGGAGACTGAGAGACCGAAGGAGAGAGAGTGACGGGGGAGACTGAGAGACAGAAGGAGAGAGAGTGACGGGGGGAGACTGAGAGACAGAAGGAGAGAGAGTGACGGGGGAGACAGAGACAGAAGGAGAGAGAGTGACGGGGGGAGACTGAGAGACAGAAGGAGAGAGAGTGACGGGGGGAGACTGAAGGAGAGCGAGTGACGGGGGGAGACTGAAGGAGAGCGAGTGACGGGGGAGACTGAAGGAGAGCGAGTGACGGGGGGAGACTGAAGGAGAGCGAGTGACGGGGGGAGACTGAAGGAGAGCGAGTGACGGGGGGAGGCTGAAGGGGAGCGAGTGACGGAGGGAGGCTGAAGGGGAGCGAGTGACGGAGGGAGGCTGAAGGGGAGCGAGAGTGTGACGGAGGGAGGCTGAAGGGGAGCGAGAGTGTGACGGGGGGAGGCTGAAGGGGAGCGAGAGTGTGACGGGGGGAGGCTGAAGGGGAGCGAGAGTGTGACGGGGGGAGGCTGAAGGGGAGCGAGAGTGTGACGGGGGGAGGCTGAAGGGGAGCGAGAGTGTGACGGGGGGAGGCTGAAGGGGAGCGAGAGTGTGACGGGGGGAGGCTGAAGGGGAGCGAGAGTGTGACGGGGGGAGGCTGAAGGGGAGCGAGAGTGTGACGGGAGAGGCTGAAGGGGAGCGAGAGTGTGACGGGGGGAGGCTGAAGGGGAGCGAGAGTGTGACGGGGGGAGGCTGAAGGGGAGCGAGAGTGTGACGGGGGGAGGCTGAAGGGGAGCGAGAGTGTGACGGGGGGAGGCTGAAGGGGAGCGAGAGTGTGACGGGGGGAGGCTGAAGGGGAGCGAGAGTGTGACGGGGGGAGGCTGAAGGGGAGCGAGAGTGTGACGGGGGGAGGCTGAAGGGGAGCGAGAGTGTGACGGGGGGAGGCTGAAGGGGAGCGAGAGTGTGACGGGGGGAGGCTGAAGGGGAGCGAGAGTGTGACGGGGGGAGGCTGAAGGGGAGCGAGAGTGTGACGGGGGGAGGCTGAAGGGGAGCGAGAGTGTGACGGGGGGAGGCTGAAGGGGAGCGAGAGTGTGACGGGGGGAGGCTGAAGGGGAGCGAGAGTGTGACGGGGGAGGCTGAAGGGGAGCGAGAGTGTGACGGGGGGAGGCTGAAGGGGAGCGAGAGTGTGACGGGGGGAGGCTGAAGGGGAGCGAGAGTGTGACGGGGGGAGGCTGAAGGGGAGCGAGAGTGTGACGGGGGGAGGCTGAAGGGGAGCGAGAGTGTGACGGGGGGAGGCTGAAGGGGAGCGAGAGTGTGACGGGGGGAGGCTGAAGGGGAGCGAGAGTGTGACGGGGGGAGGCTGAAGGGGAGCGAGAGTGTGACGGGGGGAGGCTGAAGGGGAGCGAGAGTGTGACGGGGGGAGGCTGAAGGGGAGCGAGAGTGTGACGGGGGGAGGCTGAAGGGGAGCGAGAGTGTGACGGGGGGAGGCTGAAGGGGAGCGAGAGTGTGACGGGGGGAGGCTGAAGGGGAGCGAGAGTGTGACGGGGGGAGGCTGAAGGGGAGCGAGAGTGTGACGGGGGGAGGCTGAAGGGGAGCGAGAGTGTGACGGGGGGAGGCTGAAGGGGAGCGAGAGTGTGACGGGGGAGGCTGAAGGGGAGCGAGAGTGTGACGGGGGGAGGCTGAAGGGGAGCGAGAGTGTGACGGGGGGAGGCTGAAGGGGAGCGAGAGTGTGACGGGGGGAGGCTGAAGGGGAGCGAGAGTGTGACGGGGGGAGGCTGAAGGGGAGCGAGAGTGTGACGGGGGGAGGCTGAAGGGGAGCGAGAGTGTGACGGGGGGAGGCTGAAGGGGAGCGAGAGTGTGACGGGGGGAGGCTGAAGGGGAGCGAGAGTGTGACGGGGGGAGGCTGAAGGGGAGCGAGAGTGTGACGGGGGGAGGCTGAAGGGGAGCGAGAGTGTGACGGGGGGAGGCTGAAGGGGAGCGAGAGTGTGACGGGGGGAGGCTGAAGGGGAGCGAGAGTGTGACGGGGGGAGGCTGAAGGGGAGCGAGAGTGTGACGGGGGGAGGCTGAAGGGGAGCGAGAGTGTGACGGGGGGAGGCTGAAGGGGAGCGAGAGTGTGACGGGGGGAGGCTGAAGGGGAGCGAGAGTGTGACGGGGGGAGGCTGAAGGGGAGCGAGAGTGTGACGGGGGGAGGCTGAAGGGGAGCGAGAGTGTGACGGGGGGAGGCTGAAGGGGAGCGAGAGTGTGACGGGGGGAGGCTGAAGGGGAGCGAGAGTGTGACGGGGGGAGGCTGAAGGGGAGCGAGAGTGTGACGGGGGGAGGCTGAAGGGGAGCGAGAGTGTGACGGGGGGAGGCTGAAGGGGAGCGAGAGTGTGACGGGGGGAGGCTGAAGGGGAGCGAGAGTGTGACGGGGGGAGGCTGAAGGGGAGCGAGAGTGTGACGGGGGGAGGCTGAAGGGGAGCGAGAGTGTGACGGGGGGAGGCTGAAGGGGAGCGAGAGTGTGACGGGGGGAGGCTGAAGGGGAGCGAGAGTGTGACGGGGGGAGGCTGAAGGGGAGCGAGAGTGTGACGGGGGGAGGCTGAAGGGGAGCGAGAGTGTGACGGGGGGAGGCTGAAGGGGAGCGAGAGTGTGACGGGGGGAGGCTGAAGGGGAGCGAGAGTGTGACGGGGGGAGGCTGAAGGGGAGCGAGAGTGTGACGGGGGGAGGCTGAAGGGGAGCGAGAGTGTGACGGGGGGAGGCTGAAGGGGAGCGAGAGTGTGACGGGGGGAGGCTGAAGGGGAGCGAGAGTGTGACGGGGGGAGGCTGAAGGGGAGCGAGAGTGTGACGGGGGGAGGCTGAAGGGGAGCGAGAGTGTGACGGGGGGAGGCTGAAGGGGAGCGAGAGTGTGACGGGGGGAGGCTGAAGGGGAGCGAGAGTGTGACGGGGGGAGGCTGAAGGGGAGCGAGAGTGTGACGGGGGGAGGCTGAAGGGGAGCGAGAGTGTGACGGGGGGAGGCTGAAGGGGAGCGAGAGTGTGACGGGGGGAGGCTGAAGGGGAGCGAGAGTGTGACGGGGGGAGGCTGAAGGGGAGCGAGAGTGTGACGGGGGGAGGCTGAAGGGGAGCGAGAGTGTGACGGGGGGAGGCTGAAGGGGAGCGAGAGTGTGACGGGGGGAGGCTGAAGGGGAGCGAGAGTGTGACGGGGGGAGGCTGAAGGGGAGCGAGAGTGTGACGGGGGGAGGCTGAAGGGGAGCGAGAGTGTGACGGGGGGAGGCTGAAGGGGAGCGAGAGTGTGACGGGGGGAGGCTGAAGGGGAGCGAGAGTGTGACGGGGGGAGGCTGAAGGGGAGCGAGAGTGTGACGGGGGGAGGCTGAAGGGGAGCGAGAGTGTGACGGGGGGAGGCTGAAGGGGAGCGAGAGTGTGACGGGGGGAGGCTGAAGGGGAGCGAGTGTGTGACGGGGGGAGGCTGAAGGGGAGCGAGTGTGTGACGGGGGGAGGCTGAAGGGGAGCGAGTGTGTGACGGGGGGAGGCTGAAGGGGAGCGAGTGTGTGACGGGGGGAGGCTGAAGGGGAGAGAGAGTGTGACGGGGGGAGGCTGAAGGGGAGAGAGTGTGTGACGGGGGGAGGCTGAAGGGGAGAGAGTGTGTGACGGGGGGAGGCTGAAGGGGAGCGAGTGTGTGACGGGGGGAGGCTGAAGGGGAGAGAGTGTGTGACGGGGGGAGGCTGAAGGGGAGAGAGTGTGTGACGGGGGGAGGCTGAAGGGGAGCGAGTGTGTGACGGGGGGAGGCTGAAGGGGAGCGAGAGTGTGACGGGGGGAGGCTGAAGGGGAGCGAGAGTGTGACGGGGGGAGGCTGAAGGGGAGCGAGTGTGTGACGGGGGGAGGCTGAAGGGGAGCGAGTGTGTGACGGGGGGAGGCTGAAGGGGAGCGAGTGTGTGACGGGGGGAGGCTGAAGGGGAGCGAGTGTGTGACGGGGGGAGGCTGAAGGGGAGAGAGAGTGTGACGGGGGGAGGCTGAAGGGGAGAGAGTGTGTGACGGGGGGAGGCTGAAGGGGAGAGAGTGTGTGACGGGGGGAGGCTGAAGGGGAGAGAGAGTGTGACGGGGGGAGGCTGAAGGGGAGAGAGTGTGTGACGGGGGGAGGCTGAAGGGGAGCGAGTGTGTGACGGGGGGAGGCTGAAGGGGAGAGAGTGTGTGACGGGGGGAGGCTGAAGGGGAGAGAGTGTGTGACGGGGGGAGGCTGAAGGGGAGAGAGTGTGTGACGGGGGGAGGCTGAAGGGGAGAGAGTGTGTGACGGGGGGAGGCTGAAGGGGAGAGAGTGTGTGACGGGGGGAGGCTGAAGGGGAGAGAGTGTGTGACGGGGGGAGGCTGAAGGGGAGAGAGTGTGTGACGGGGGGAGGCTGAAGGGGAGAGAGAGTGTGACGGGGGGAGGCTGAAGGGGAGAGAGTGACGGAGGGAGTCAGAAGGGGAGCCTGAGTGACGGAGGGAGAGACTGAGAGACAGAAGGAGAGAGAGTGATGGGGGGAGCCAGAAGGGGAGTCTGAGTGACGGGGGGAGACAGAGACAGAAGGAGAGAGTGACGGGGGGAGCCAGAAGGGGAGCCTGTGTGACGGGGGGAGACAGAGACAGAAGGAGAGAGTGTGACGGGGGGGAGACTGAAGGAGAGAGAGTGACGGGGGGAGGCTGAAGGAGAGAGAGAGTGACGGTGGGGGGTGACTGAGAGACATAAGGAGAGAGAAAGTGACGGAGGGAGAGACTGAGAGACAGAAGGAGAGAGAGAGTGACGGGGGGGGAGACAGAAGGAGAGAGAGTGACGGGGGGAGTCAGAAGGAGAGAGAGTGACGGGGGGAGCCAGAAGGGGAGTCTGAGTGACGGGGGGAGACTGAAGGAGAGCGAGTGACGGGGGGAGACTGAAGGAGAGCGAGTGACGGGGGGAGACTGAAGGAGAGCGAGTGACGGGGGGAGGCTGAAGGGGAGCGAGTGACGGAGGGAGGCTGAAGGGGAGCGAGTGACGGAGGGAGGCTGAAGGGGAGCGAGTGTGTGACGGGGGGAGGCTGAAGGGGAGAGAGAGTGTGACGGGGGGAGGCTGAAGGGGAGAGAGTGACGGAGGGAGTCAGAAGGGGAGCCTGAGTGACGGAGGGAGAGACTGAGAGACAGAAGGAGAGAGAGTGATGGGGGGAGCCAGAAGGGGAGTCTGAGTGACGGGGGGAGACAGAGACAGAAGGAGAGAGTGTGACGGGGGGGAGACTGAAGGAGAGAGAGTGACGGGGGGAGGCTGAAGGAGAGAGAGAGTGACGGTGGGGGGTGACTGAGAGACATAAGGAGAGAGAAAGTGACGGAGGGAGAGACTGAGAGACAGAAGGAGAGAGAGAGTGACGGGGGGAGACAGAGACAGAAGGAGAGAGTGACGGGCGGAGCCAGAAGGGGAGCCTGAGTGACGGGGGGAGACAGAGACAGAAGGAGAGAGTGTGACGGGGGGGAGACTGAAGGAGAGAGAGTGACGGGGGGAGGCTGAAGGAGAGAGAGAGTGACGGTGGGGGGTGACTGAGAGACATAAGGAGAGAGAAAGTGACGGAGGGAGAGACTGAGAGACAGAAGGAGAGAGAGAGTGACGGGGGGGGAGACAGAAGGAGAGAGAGTGACGGGGGGAGTCAGAAGGAGAGAGAGTGACGGGGGGAGCCAGAAGGGGAGTCTGAGTGACGGGGGGAGACAGAGACAGAAGGAGAGAGTGACAGGGGGAGAGACTGATAGACAGAAGGAGAGAGAGTGACGGGGGGAGACTGAAGGAGAGAGAGTGACGGGGGGAGACTGAAGGAGAGAGAGTGACGGGGGGAGACTGAAGGAGAGAGAGTGACGGGGGGAGACTGAAGGAGAGAGTGTGACGGGGGAGACTGAAGGAGAGAGAGTGACAGAAGGAGAGAGAAGGAGAGAGAGTGACAGACGGAGAGAGAAGGAGAGAGAGTGACAGACGGAGAGAGGAGAGAGAGTGACAGACGGAGAGAGAAGGAGAGAGAGTGACAGACGGAGAGAGAAGGAGAGAGAGTGACAGACGGAGAGAGAAGGAGAGAGAGTGACAGACGGAGAGAGAAGGAGAGAGAGTGACGGGGGGAGAGAGGAGAGAGAGTGACGGGGGGAGAGAGGAGAGAGTGACGGGGGGAGAGAGGAGTGAGAGACAGAAGGAGAGAGAGAGTGACAGAAGGAGAGAGAGAGTGACAGAAGGAGAGAGAGAGTGACAGAAGGAGAGAGAGGGAGAGAGAGGGAGAGAGAGTGACAGAAGGAGAGAGAAGGAGAGAGAGTGACGGGGGGAGAGAGGAGAGAGAGTGACGGGGGGAGAGAGGAGAGAGAGTGACGGGGGGAGAGAGGAGAGAGAGTGACGGGGGGAGAGAGGAGAGAGAGTGACGGGGGGAGAGAGGAGAGAGAGTGACAGAAGGAGAGAGAGAAGGAGAGAGTGACGGGGGGAGAAAGAAGGAGAGAGAGAGTGACAGGGGAGACAGAGACAGAAGGAGAGAGAGTGATGGGGGGGAGAGACCGAGAGAGAGGAGAGAGAGTGACGGGGGATAGAGAGTGATGGGGGAGACAGAAGGAGAGAGAGTGACAGATGGAGAGAGAAGGAGAGAGAGTGACGGGGGGAGACCGAGAGACAGACGGAGAGAGAGTGACGGGGGGGACTGAGAGACAGAAGGAGAGAGTGACGGGGGAGAGAGAAGGAGAGAGAGTGACAGACGGAGAGAGAAGGAGAGAGAGTGACTGGGGGAGAGAGAGTGACAGGGGAGACAGACAGAAGGAGAGAGAGTGACAGATGGAGAGAGAAGGAGAGAGAGTGACAGAAGGGGAGACTGAGTGATGGGGGGGAGACAGGAGGAGAGAGAGTGACGGAAGGAGACAGAGTGACGGAGGGAGACTGAGAGACAGAAGGAGAGAGAGTGACGGGGGGGAGACTGAGAGACAGAAGGAGAGAGAGTGACGGGGGGAGACTGAGAGACAGGAGAGAGAGTGACGGGGGGAGACTGAGAGCCAGAAGGAGAGAGAGTGACGGGGGGAGACTGAGACAGAAGGAGAGAGAGTGACGGGGGGAGACTGAGAGACAGAAGGAGAGAGAGTGACGGGGGGAGACTGAGAGACAGAAGGAGAGAGAGTGACGGGGGGAGACTGAGAGACAGAAGGAGAGAGAGTGACGGGGGGAGACTGAGAGACAGAAGGAGAGAGAGTGACGGGGGGAGACTGAGAGACAGAAGGAGAAAGTGACGGGGGGAGACTGAGAGACAGAAGGAGAGAGAGTGACGGGGGGAGAATGAGAGACAGAAGGAGAGAGAGTGACGGGGGGAGACTGAGAGACAGAAGGAGAGAGAGTGACGGGGGGAGACTGAGAGACAGAAGGAGAGAGAGTGACGGGGGGAGACTGAGAGACAGAAGGAGAGAGAGTGACGGGGGGAGACTGAGAGACAGAAGGAGAGAGAGTGACGGGGGGAGACAGAGACAGACGGAGAGAGAGTGACGGGGGGAGACTGAGAGACAGACGGAGAGAGAGGAGAGAGAGTGACGGGGGGGACTGAGAGACAGATGGCGAGAGAGTGACGGGGGGGACTGAGAGACAGAAGGAGAGAGTGACGGGGGAGAGAGAAGGAGAGAGAGTGACAGACGGAGAGAGAAGGAGAGAGAGTGACGGGGGGAGAGAGAGTGACAGGGGAGACAGAGACAGAAGGAGAGAGAGTGACAGACGGAGAGAGAAGGAGAGAGAGTGACGGGGGAGAGAGAGTGACAGGGGAGACAGAGACAGAAGGAGAGAGAGTGACGGGGAGACTGAGAGACAGAAGGAGAGAGAGTGACGGGGGGAGACTGAGAGACAGAAGGAGAGAGAGTGACGGGGGAGACTGAGAGACAGAAGGAGAGAGAGTGACGGGGGGAGACAGAGACAGAAGGAGAGAGAGTGACGGGGGGAGACTGAAGGAGAGCGAGTGATGGGGGGAGGCTGAAGGGGAGCGAGTGACGGAGGGAGGCTGAAGGGGAGCGAGTGACGGGGGGAGGCTGAAGGGGAGCGAGTGACGGGGGGAGGCTGAAGGGGAGCGAGTGACGGGGGGAGGCTGAAGGGGAGCGAGAGTGTGATGGGGGGAGGCTGAAGGGGAGCGAGAGTGTGACGGGGGGAGGCTGAAGGGGAGCGGGAGTGTGACGGGGGGAGGCTGAAGGGGAGCGAGAGTGTGACAGGGGGAGGCTGAAGGGGAGCGAGAGTGTGACGGGGGGAGGCTGAAGGGGAGCGAGAGTGTGACGGGGGAGGCTGAAGGGGAGCGAGAGTGTGACGGGGGGAGGCTGAAGGGGAGCGAGAGTGTGACGGGGGAGGCTGAAGGGGAGCGAGAGTGTGACGGGGGGAGGCTGAAGGGGAGCGAGAGTGTGACGGGGGGAGGCTGAAGGGGAGCGAGAGTGTGACGGGGGGAGGCTGAAGGGGAGCGAGAGTGTGACGGGGGGAGGCTGAAGGGGAGCGAGAGTGTGACGGGGGGAGGCTGAAGGGGAGCGAGAGTGTGACGGGGGAGGCTGAAGGGGAGCGAGAGAGTGACGGGGGGAGGCTGAAGGGGAGCGAGAGTGTGACGGGAGGAGGCTGAAGGGGAGCGAGAGTGTGACGGGGGGAGGCTGAAGGGGAGCGAGAGTGTGACGGGGGGAGGCTGAAGGGGAGCGAGAGTGTGACGGGGGGAGGCTGAAGGGGAGCGAGAGTGTGACGGGGGAGGCTGAAGGGGAGCGAGAGTGTGACGGGGGGAGGCTGAAGGGGAGCGAGAGTGTGACGGGGGGAGGCTGAAGGGGAGCGAGAGTGTGACGGGGGGAGGCTGAAGGGGAGCGAGAGTGTGACGGGGGGAGGCTGAAGGGGAGCGAGAGTGTGACGGGGGGAGGCTGAAGGGGAGCGAGAGTGTGACGGGGGGAGGCTGAAGGGGAGCGAGAGTGTGACGGGGGGAGGCTGAAGGGGAGCGAGAGTGTGACGGGGGAGGCTGAAGGGGAGCGAGAGTGTGACGGGGGGAGGCTGAAGGGGAGCGAGAGTGTGACGGGGGGAGGCTGAAGGGGAGCGAGAGTGTGACGGGGGGAGGCTGAAGGGGAGCGAGAGTGTGACGGGGGGAGGCTGAAGGGGAGCGAGAGTGTGACGGGGGGAGGCTGAAGGGGAGCGAGAGTGTGACGGGGGGAGGCTGAAGGGGAGCGAGAGTGTGACGGGGGGAGGCTGAAGGGGAGCGAGAGTGTGACGGGGGGAGGCTGAAGGGGAGCGAGAGTGTGACGGGGGGAGGCTGAAGGGGAGCGAGAGTGTGACGGGGGGAGGCTGAAGGGGAGCGAGAGTGTGACGGGGGGAGGCTGAAGGGGAGCGAGAGTGTGACGGGGGGAGGCTGAAGGGGAGCGAGAGTGTGACGGGGGGAGGCTGAAGGGGAGCGAGAGTGTGAGGGGGGAGGCTGAAGGGGAGCGAGAGTGTGACGGGGGGAGGCTGAAGGGGAGCGAGAGTGTGACGGGGGAGGCTGAAGGGGAGCGAGAGTGTGACGGGGGGAGGCTGAAGGGGAGCGAGAGTGTGACGGGGAGGCTGAAGGGGAGCGAGAGTGTGACGGGGGGAGGCTGAAGGGGAGCGAGAGTGTGACGGGGGGAGGCTGAAGGGGAGCGAGAGTGTGACGGGGGGAGGCTGAAGGGGAGCGAGAGTGTGACGGGGGGAGGCTGAAGGGGAGAGAGAGTGTGACGGGGGGAGGCTGAAGGAGAGAGAGTGACGGAGGGAGTCAGAAAGGGAGCCTGAGTGACGGAGGGAGAGACTGAGAGACAGAAGGAGAGAGAGTGATGGGGGGAGCCAGAAGGGGAGTCTGAGTGACGGGGGGAGACTGAAGGAGAGACAGAAGGAGAGAGAGTGACGGGGGGAGCCAGAAGGGGAGCCTGAGTGACGGGGGGAGACAGAGACAGAAGGAGAGAGTGTGACGGGGGGGAGACTGAAGGAGAGAGAGTGACGGGGGGAGGCTGAAGGAGAGAGAGAGTGACGGTGGGGGGTGACTGAGAGACATAAGGAGAGAGAAAGTGACGGAGGGAGAGACTGAGAGACAGAAGGAGAGAGAGAGTGACGGGGGGGGAGACAGAAGGAGAGAGAGTGACGGGGGGAGTCAGAAGGAGAGAGAGTGACGGGGGGAGTTAGAAGGGGAGCCTGAGTGACGGAGGGAGAGACTGAGAGACAGAAGGAGAGAGTGACAGGGGGAGAGACTGAGAGACAGAAGGAGAGAGAGTGACGGGGGGAGACTGAAGGAGAGAGTGTGACGGGGGAGACTGAAGGAGAGAGAGTGACGGGGGGAGACTGAAGGAGAGAGAGTGACGGGGGGAGACTGAAGGAGAGAGAGTGACGGGGGGAGACTGAAGGAGAGAGAGTGACGGGGGGAGACTGAAGGAGAGAGTGTGACGGGGGAGACTGACGGAGAGAGAGTGACGGGGGGAGACTGAAGGAGAGAGAGTGACGGGGGGAGACTGAAGGAGAGAGAGTGACGGGGGGAGACTGAAGGAGAGAGAGAGTGACGGTGGGGGGTGACTGAGAGACATAAGGAGAGAGAAAGTGACGGTGGGGGAGACAGAAGGAGAGAGAGTGACGGGGGGAGTCAGAAGGGGAGCCTGAGTGACGGAGGGAGAGAGTGATGGGGGGAGCCAGAAGGGGAGTCTGAGTGACGGGGGGAGACAGAGACAGAAGGAGAGAGAGTGATGGGGGGAGCCAGAAGGGGAGCCTGAGTGACGGGGGGAGACAGAGACAGAAGGAGAGAGAGTGACGGGGGGGAGACAGAAGGAGAGAGAGTGACGGGGGGGAGACAGAAGGAGAGAGTGACGGGGGGGAGACAGAAGGAGAGAGAGTGACGGGGGGAGACAGAAGGAGAGAGTGTGACGGGGGGGAGACAGAAGGAGAGAGAGTGACGGGGGGAGACAGAAGGAGAAAGAGTGACGGGGAGAGACTGAGAGACAGAAGGAGAGAGAGTGATGGGGGGAGACAGAAGGGGAGCCTGAGTGACGGGGGGAGACAGAAGGAGAGAGAGTGACGGGGGGAGACTGAGAGACAGAAGGAGAGTGAGTGACGGGGGGAGACTGAGAGACAGAAGGAGAGAGAGTGACGGGGGGAGACTGAGAGACAGAAGGAGAGAGTGACGGGGGGAGACTGAAGGAGAGAGTGGCGGGGGGGGAGACTGAAGGAGAGAGAGTGGCGGGGAGGGGGGAGACTGAGAGACAGAAGGAGAGAGTGATGGGGGCAGACAGAAGGGGAGCCTGAGTGACGGGGGGAGACTGAGAGACAGAAGGAGATAGTGATGGGGGCAGACAGAAGGGGAGCCTGAGTGACGGGGGGAGAGACTGAGAGACAGAAGGAGAGAGAGTGACGGGGGGAGCCAGAAGGGGAGCCTGAGTGACGGGGGGAGACTGAGAGACAGAAGAAGAGAGAGTGACTGGAGACACTGAGACAGAAGGCGAGAGAGAGTGACGGGGGGAGAGGCTCTGCGACTGATGGAGAGAGGCTGACGGGGGGAGGGGGGGGAGACGGAGATGGACAGAGGTCTACCCACTATATAAACACACACCGGAGAGAGAGGGGTCTACTCAGTGTTGTATTTTTCTGAACATAAGATCGGGCCTTCTATTATATCTTGCACTTTTAGATGTCGTCTTATTTTCGGGGGATGTGTTATTTCCATTCCTCATTTCTTCCCATGTAATCCTGTCCTCACATTCTGGATCATCACCGCTCCAAATCCTGAACTCCATCATGAATTTCTTGAGATCCTGTCTCCTTTTTCTCCTCTATTCAGCGTGTGACGGAGAACGATCTCTGATCCCCATACACATCCTGTTATCGGCAGCACATCTCTTGTTTACATCGGGCGATGTGCTAACGAGAACAATGGCCCTGATTCATTAAGGCTGGCGTGAGGCTATCACTAATGAACGCTGGAGAAAGACGCACATTATTCCTTAAAAGGCGCACACCACTGTGCCCATCTGACACATACGTGTATGAAAATTATTGCAATTCCACATGTTTTGTTATACACGTGTTTATTTCCTTTGTGCTTTTTGGAGCAACACAAAAACAGAGTAAAAAAGGCAAATTGGACATCATTTCACACAAAACCCCAAAGATGGGCCGGACAGAATTGTTGGCACCTTTCCATACTTGTGGGTAAACAGCTTTGTTTCCAGCATGTGATGCTCGTTCACACTCACCTGTGGCAAGTAACAGATGTGGGCAATATGAAAATCACACCTGAAACCAAATAAAAGGGGAGAGGTTGACTCAATCTCTGCATTGTGTGTCTGTGTGTGCTACACTAAGCGTGGAGAACAGAAAGAGGAGAAGAGAACGGTCTGAGGACTTAAGAACCAAAATCATTGAACAATATCAACAATCTCAAGCTTACAAGTCCATCTCCAGAGATCTTGATGTTCCTTTGTCCGCGGTGCACAACATAATCCAGAACTTTACAACCCATGGCGCTGCAGCTAATCTCCCTGGACAGAATAGAAAAATTGATGAAGAGTTGCAACGCATGATAGTCCGGATGGTGGATAAGCAGCTTCAATCATGTGCCAAAGAAATCCAAGCTGTCCTGCAGGTTCAGGGTGCATCAGCGCAAACTATCCGTCCACATTTGAATGAGATGAAACTCTATGGCCGGAGACCCAGGAGGACCCTACTGCTGACACCGAGACTTAAAAAGCTAGACTGCAGGTTGCCAAAATGTACGTGAGTAAGCCAAAATCTTTCTGTGAAAGCGTCTTGTGGACAGATGAGACCAAGATAGAGCTTTGTGGTAAAGCACATCATTCTACTGTTTACCGAAAACGGAATGAGGCCTACAAAGAAAAGAGCACACTACCTACAGTCAGATATGGTGGAGGCTCAGAGAGGTTTTGGGGTTGTTTTTCTGCCTCTGGCACTGGGTGCATTGACTGTGTGCAAGGCATCATGAAATCTGAAGATTCTCAAAGGATTTTGGGTGGCAATGTAGTGCCCAGTATAAGAAAGCTTGGTCTTCCAGCAGGACAATGACCCCAAAAATACTTCAAGAAGCCCCCAGAAATGGAGGGAACAAAGTGCTGGAGAGTCCTGAAGTGGCAGCAATGAGTCCGGATCTAAATCCCATCGATCCCCTGTGGAGAGATCTTACAATTACTGTTGGGAGAAGACGTCTTCACATATGAGACCTGGAGACGATTGTAAGAAGAGTCCAAGACCCCGGCTGAGGAGGAAGAAGAGTCCAAGACCCCAGCTGAGGAGGAAGAAGCTGATGGTTATAGGAAGCGACTGATCGCAGTTATTTATTCCAAAGGGCGCAACTAAATAATAAGGAGGGGAAACAATTCTGCCCAGCCCATTTTTAGTTATGTCCAGTTTGTCTTATTTGCTCTGTTTTTTCTTGGGTTATTTTAATACAAAGGAAATAAACCTGTGTATAACAAAACATGTCTGGGACACAGGTATTACACTCCACATCACTATATACAGTTGAAACCAGAAGTTTCCATACACTATATAAAAATACACCTATGCATGTTTTTTAGTGATGATAGAGTACACCTTATCAACTCTTTCGGCGAGCACGCTCGGGTGCTCGCCAAGTATTTTGGCGTGCTCGGGGTTTCATGCCTTGTCGCTGCGCCTGAAAGAGTCATGGCTGTTTCACACCTGTGACACATGCAGCGATAACCTGGCGAACAGACTATCTGCATGTGTCACAGCTGTCAAACAGACATGACTCTTTCAGGCGCAGCGACAAGGCATGAAACCCCGAGCACGCCAAAATACTTGGCGAGCACCCGACGCCGAAAGAGTTAATGAGGCATACTCACTCATCACTAATGTTTTTCTCAATATCTGACATGAAATCAGAATAATCCTTTCCCGTTTTAGGTCAATTACCATAATGTTTAATATTTGCCAAATGCCAGAATAATGAGAGAGAGAGAAGGTTTTAAGGCATTTTTATTACTTACTGCAGAGTCAGAAGTTTCCATCCATCTCATTAGTATTTGCTCCCATTGCCCTTACACTGAATGACTTGGGTCAGACGTTTGGGATCTCCTTCCACAGCTTCTCACTATAGTTGGTGGAATTTGGGCCGATTCCTCCTGACAGAACTGGTGTAACTGATCCCGGTGTGTAGCTCGTCTTGCTCGGAGCTCTCAGCCTTTTCAGCTTTGCCCATACATTTTCAATAGGATTGAGATCAGGGCTTTGTGATGGCCGCTCCAAAACATGGACTTTGTTATCCTTAAGCCACTTTACCATTTTGGCAGTATGCTTCCGGTCATTGTCCATTTGGAAGAGCCATTTCCACCCATGCTGTAACTTCTCAGCTGATGTCTTGAGATGTTGCTTCAGTATTGCCACATAATCTTCTTTTCTCACGATGGTGTCTATTTTGTGAAGTGCACCAGTCCCTACTGCTGCAAAACAACCCCACAACATGATGCTGCCACCCCCATGTTTCACAGTCGGGATGGTGTTTTTAGGCTTCCAAGCTTCTCCCTTTTTCCTCCAAACGTAACGATGCTCATTATGCTCAAAAAGTTAAATTTTAGTTTCATCAGACCACAGGACATATCTCCAAAAATTAAGGTCTTTGTTCCTGTGTGCATTTGCAAATATTAATCCACAATTCCCTTCCTGATATCTTGGCTGATTTCTTTAGACTTTTCTATGATGCTACACAAAGAAGCAGTGTGTTTCAGGTGTGCATTACAATACATCCACAGGTGTCTGTAATTAACTCAGATGTTGCCAAAAAACCTATCAGAATCTTCCAAACACATGACATCATCATATGGGCCGTCCAGAATTATTTAAATTATTTATTTATTTAATTACCACATGTGGAATTATATACTTAACAAAAAAGTGTGAAACAACTGAAAATATGTCTTATATTCTAGGTTCTTCAAAGTAGCCCCCTTTTGCTTTGATGACTGCTTTGCACACTCTTGGCATTCTCTTGATGAGCTTCAAGAGGTAGTCACCGGAAATGGTCTTCACTTCACAGGTGTGCCCTGTCAGGTTTAATAAGTGGGATTTCTTGCCTTATAAATGGGGTTGGGACCATCAGTTGTGTTGTGCAGAAGTCTGGTGGATACACAGCTGATAGTCCTACTGAATAGACTTAGAATTTGTATTATGGCAAGAAAAAAGCAGCTATGTAAAGAAAAACGAGTGGCCATCATTACTTTAAGAAATGAAGGTCAGTCAGTCCGAAAAATTGGGAAAACTTTGAAAGTGTCCCCAAGTGCAGTTGCAAAAACCATCAAGCGCTGCAAAGAAACTGGCTCACATGATAACCGCCCCAGGAAAGGAAGACCAAGAGTCACCTCTGCTTCTGAGGATAAGTTTATCCGAGTCACCAGCCTCAGAAATCGCAGGTTAACAGCAGCTCAGATTAGAGACCAGGTCAATCCCACACAGAGTTCTAGCAGCAGACACATCTCTACAACAACTGTTAAGAGGAGACTTTGTGCAGCAGGCCTTCATGGTAAAATAGCTGCTAGGAAACCACTGCTAAGGACAGGCAACAAGCAGAAGAGACTTGTTTGGGCTAAAGAACACAAGGAATGGACATTAGACCAGTGGAAATCTGTGCTTTGGTCTGATGAGTCCAAATTTGAGATCTTTGGTTCCAACCACCGTGTCTTTGTGAGACACAGAAAAGGTGAACGGATGGACTCTACATGCCTGGCTCCCACCGTGAAGCATGGAGGAGGAGGTGTGATGGTGTGGGGGTGCTTTGCTGGTGACACTGTTGGGGATTTATTCAAAATTGAAGGCATACTGAACCAGCATGGCTACCACAGCATCTTGCAGCGGCATGCTATTCCATCCGGTTTGCGTTTAGTTGGACCATCATTTATTTTTCAACAGGACAATGACCCCAAACACCTCCAGGCTGTGTAAGGGCTATTTGACCAAGTAGGAGAGTGATGGGGGGCTACGCCAGATGACCTGGCCTCCACAGTCACCAGACCTGAACCCAATCGAGATGGTTTGGGGTGAGCTGGACCGCAGAGTGAA
Organism: Phyllobates terribilis; assembly: GCF_046119375.1. Classification (NCBI taxonomy): domain Eukaryota; kingdom Metazoa; phylum Chordata; class Amphibia; order Anura; family Dendrobatidae; genus Phyllobates; species Phyllobates terribilis. The sequence goes on from NW_027370299.1 coordinate 16,849, forward strand.
GGCAAAAGGGCCAACAAGTGCTAAGCATCTCTGGGAACTCCTTCAAGATTGTTGGAAGACCATTTCCGGTGACTACCTCTTGAAGTTCATCAAGAGAATGCCAAGAGTGTGCCAAGCAGTCATCAAAGCAAAAGGTGGCTACTGTGAAGACCCTAGAATATAAGACATATTTTCAGTTGTTTCACACTTTTTTGTTAAGTATATAATTCCACATGTGGTAATTCATAGTTTTGATGCCTTCAGTGTGAATGTACAATTTTCATAGTCATGAAAATACAGAAAAATCTCTAAATGAGAAGGTGTGTCCAAACTTTTGGTCTGTACTGTATATATATACAGTGAAGAAAATTATTATTTGATCCCTTGGTGTTTTTGTAAGTTCGCCCATTGACAAAGACATGAACAGTCTATAATTTTAAGGGTCGGTTAATTTTAATATTAAGGCTCTGTGCCCACTATGCCTTTTTCAAGCGTTTCTGCCGTGGAATTTCCGCAGCGAAAATGCTTAAAAAACCCTTGGTAAAAATAAAGATTATACTTACCTTCCGATGTCCCCCGGCCTCCTCAGCGATGCGTGCGATGTGTTGGGCGGCTCGCTGTGGTGTGAGGACCTGACATGACGTCATTGAGTCATGTGACAGGTCACACGACCGCTGACGTCGGCGGTCGCGTGACCTGTCAATGACGTCATCGCAGGTCCTTCACACCCTTGCGAGACACCGGGGAGACCTGACGGAGCAGAGAAGGAGACCGCGGGCCATCGGAAGGTAAGTATAATCTTTATTTTTTACCATTCTTATTCTTTTTTTTAAACTATTACTTGGTCACACTATATATGCCGGCTGCATGGATTTATATAGTGTGACCAAGTTGTCAAGCACTTTCCAAGTGATGCTAAAATCACAACCCGCATGCAGAAATGCATGTGAAGAACGCGTCACATCCGCATGTCCCTGGCCAGGGAGAAGCGTAAAAAATATGCAGCATTTCTGCATCGTGGGCACATAGCCTGAGAGACAGAATATCCCAAAACAATCAAGAAAATCACATTGTATAAATTAGATAAATGTATTTGCATTTTGCAGTGAGAAATAAGTATTTGATCCCCTACAAACCATTATGAGTTCTGGCTCCTAATCAACTCGTTACCTGCATTACAGACGGCTGTCTTACATAGTCACCTGTATAAAAGACTCCTGTCCACAGACTCAATCAGTCAGACGCTAACCTCTACAACATGGGCAAGACCAAAGAGCTTTCTAAGGATGTCAGGGACAAGATCATAGACCTGCAGAAAGCTGGAATGGGCTACAAAACCATAAGTAAGACGCTGGGTGAGAAGGAGACAACTGTTGGTGCAATAGTAAGAAAATGGATGAAATACAAAATGACTGTCAATCAACATCGATCTGGGGCACCATGTAAAATCTCACCTCGTGGGGTATCCTTGATCATGAGGAAGGTGAGAGATCAGCCTAAAACTACACGGGGGGAACTTGTTCATGATCTCCAGGCAGCTGAGACCACAGTCACCAAGAAAACCATTGGTAATACATTACTCCTTAAAGGTTTAAAATCCTGCAGTGCCCACAAGGTCCCCCTGCTGAAGAAGGCACATGTGCAGCCCGTCTGAAGTTTACCACTGAACACCGGGATGATTCTGTGAGTTATTGGGAGAAGGTGCTGTGGTCAGATGAGACAAAAATTTGAGCTCTTAACTCAACTCTCCGTGTTTGGAGGAAGAAAAATGCTGCCTATGACCCAAAGAACACCATCCCCACTGTCAAGCATGGAGGTGGAAACATTATGTTTTGGGGGTGTTTCTCTGCTAAGGGCACAGGACTACTTCACCGCATCAATGGGAGAATGGATGGAGCCATGTACCGTAAAATCCTGAGTGACAACCTCCTTCCCTCCGCCAGGACATTAAAAATGGGTCGTGGCTGGGTCTTCCAGCAAGACAATGGCCCCAAACCATACAACCAAGGCAACAAAGGAGCAGCTCAAAAAGAAGCACAGTAAGGTCATGGAGTGGCCTAGCCAGTCTCCAGACCATAATCCCATAGAAAACTTATGGAGGGAGTTGAAGCTCCGAGTTGCCGAGCAACAGCCTCAAAATCTTAATGATTTAGAGATGATCTGCGAAGAGGAGTGGACCAAAACTCCTCCTGACATGTGCACAACCCTCATCATCAACTACAAACAACGTCTGACTGCTGAGCTGCCAACAAGGGTTTTACCACCAAGTATTAAGTGTTGTTTGCCAGAGGGATCAAATACTTATTTCTCACTGCAAAATGCAAATACATTTATCTAATTTATACAATGTGATTTTCTTGATTGTTTTGGGGATATTCTGTCTCTCAATGTTAAAATTAACCGACTCTTAAAATTATAGACTGTTCATGTCTGTGTCAGTGGGCAAACTTACAAAAACAGCAAGGGATCAAATACTTATTTCCCCCACTGTATATATAAAGGTATTACACTCTACATCACTATATACACTTGTGCTCAAAAGTTCCCATACCGCAGTTCTTAATATCGTGTATTGCCCCCTCTAACATCAATGACAGCTTGAAGTCTTTTGTGGTAGTTGTGGATGAGGTTCTTTATTTTCTCAGATGGTAAAGCTGCCCATTCTTCTTGGCAAAAAGCCTCCAGTTCCTGTAAGTTCCTGGGCTGTCCAGCATGAGCTGCGGGCTTGAGATCTCCCCAGAGCGGCTCAATGATATTGAGGTCTGGAGACTGAGATGGCCACTCCAGAACCTTCACTTTGTTCTGCTGTAGCCAATGACAGGTCGACTTGGCCTTGTGTTTTGGACCGTTGTCATGTTGGAACGTCCAAGTACGTCTCATGCGCAGCTTCCAGGCTGATGAGTGCAAATTTGCCTCCAGTATTTGCTGATAACGTGCTGCATTCATCTTTCCTTTAGCTTTTACCAAGTTTCCTGTGCCCTTGTAGCTCACACATCCCCAAAACATCAGCGATCCACCTCCATGCTTTACTGTTGGAATGGTGTTCCTTTCATCATGGGCCTTGTCGACCTCTCTCCAAATGTAACATTTATGGTTGTGGCCAAAAAGTTCAATTTTGGTCTCATCACTCCAAATTACCTTGTTCCAGTAGTTTTGAGGCTTGTCTCTGTGCTGTTTGGCTTATTGTAGGCGAGATACTTTGTGGCATTTGCGCAGTAATGGCTTTCTTCTGGCGACTCGACCATGCAGCCAATTTTTCTTCAAGTGCCTCCTTATTTTGCATCTTGTAACAGCCACTCCGCTAGTTTTCAGAGAGTCCTGAATTTCAGCTGATGTTATTTGTCGGTTTTTCTTTGCATCCTGAACAATTTTCCTGGCAGTTGTGGCCAAAATTTTTGTTGGTCTACCTGACTGTGGTTTGGTTTTTACAGAGCCCCTGATTTTCCATTTGTTAATCACAGTTTGAACGCTGCTGACACTGGGGGCGTGGGAAAATGACGCGGACACCCTGCAATATGTGATAATGACACTGGGGGTACAAGATAACGATGCGGGGTGACGCCGCTGACATCTGTCCCGTGCTTCGCCCCCTCTATATTTAGCAGGCCTTCCTGGACGCTGTTGCACAATCCCGGTGACTCCGGTTACTTTCTGTTCTCCTGTCTCTTGTGACCTGTGTGAGTTCAGCAGAGGGTGGCGTCTGCTGCTGCCGTCCTGGGGGCCGTGCTGATCTCAGTCACAGCAGGGGATTTGTTACTGTGTCACTGTAGTCACAGATCGCTCCCTGCTTCTCATCTCACTATTGCTTCCAGTACAACATTGTGAGGGTCCTGTGACCGGGGGTCTCTACTGATCCTCCCTGAGGTGTTTATCACCAGCCCCCCGCCCGGTCATGTAACTGGAGCGTCATATTTATGTGAGTAGAACCAGAACAGCAGCTGAACGGGGTGACGTGTCCCCAGAATGTCTGCACCCCTGGCGTCGCGTCTCCCCCCCGGCCTCGTGTCTCCCCCGTCTGTTGTCTGCGTTTTGGCTAAATAGGTGACATGTATCTGCCCCTTGGTGTCTGTGAAAGGGTGCGGGGAGGGGGGTTTGTGCTGCAGACCCTCGGTGTATACTTCGGTGCAGGCCGGTATATCAGGGAAATGTGATTTCAGGCCCCATTGTTACCTGTAATATTAGGTTTTCATGGCTTTGAAAAAAACCTCTGACCCAATGTCCCCCCGGGCCCCGCTCTGTCGGGCAGGGCTGTCTGCCGGGAGTGTGCCCCCGGGCCCCGCTCTGTCGGGCAGGGCTGTCTGCCGGGAGTGTGCCCCCGGGCCCCGCTCTGTCGGGCAGGACTGTCTGCCGGGAGTGTCCCCCCGGGCCCCGCTCTGTCGGGCAGTGCTGTCTGCCGGGAGTGTCCCCCCGGGCCCCGCTCTGTCGGGCAGTGCTGTCTGCCGGGAGTGTCCCCCCGGGCCCCGCTCTGTCGGGCAGGGCTGTCTGCCGGGAGTGTCCCCCCGGGCCCCGCTCTGTCGGGCAGGGCTGTCTGCCGGGAGTGTCCCCCCGGGCCCCGCTCTGTCGGGCAGGGCTGTCTGCCGGGAGTGTCCCCCCGGGCCCCGCTCTGTCGGGCAGGGCTGTCGGCCGGGAGTGTCCCCCCGCTCTGTCGGGCAGGGCTGTCGGCCGGGAGTGTCCCCCCGGGCCCCGCTCTGTCGGAGAGGGTTGTGCAATGTGCTTGTGTACGTTCTGTGTAGATGTGAAGCTCCTGACAAGACGTGGTGTTCTGACCTGGAGTAACCCCGTCCTGTGTGTCTGGATTATGTGTCTCTGCTGTCATTCTTCACCAGTGGGTACATGAGTCTGCAGAACACAGAGCTGCAGAGGAGCCGGGGCCGCCCCGCGTGTGCGGTGCCAGAGGAGCCGGGGCCGCCCCGCGTGTGCGGTGCCAGAGGAGCCGGGGCCACCCCGCGTGTGCGGTGCCAGAGGAGCCGGGGCCGCCCCGCGTGTGTGCGGTGCCAGAGGAGCCGGGGCCGCCCCGCGTGTGTGCGGTGCCAGAGGAGCCGGGGCCGCCCCGCGTGTGTGCGGTGCCAGAGGAGCCGGGGCCGCCCCGCGTGTGTGCGGTGCCAGAGGAGCCGGGGCCGCCCCGCGTGTGTGCGGTGCCAGAGGAGCCGGGGCCGCCCCGCGTGTGTGCGGTGCCAGAGGAGCCGGGGCCGCCCCGCGTGTGTGCGGTGCCAGAGGAGCCGGGGCCGCCCCGCGTGTGTGCGGTGCCAGAGGAGCCGGGGCCGCCCCGCGTGTGTGCGGTGCCAGAGGAGCCGGGGCCGCCCCGCGTGTGTGCGGTGCCAGAGGAGCCGGGGCCGCCCCGCGTGTGTGCGGTGCCAGAGGAGCCGGGGCCGCCCCGCGTGTGTGCGGTGCCAGAGGAGCCGGGGCCGCCCCGCGTGTGTGCGGTGCCAGAGGAGCCGGGGCCGCCCCGCGTGTGTGCGGTGCCAGAGGAGCCGGGGCCGCCCCGCGTGTGTGCGGTGCCAGAGGAGCCGGGGCCGCCCCGCGTGTGTGCGGTGCCAGAGGAGCAGGGGCCGCCTCGCGTGTGAGGAGCCGGGGCCGCCCCGCGTGTGCGGTGCCAGAGGAACCGGGGCCGCCCCGCGTGTGCGGTGCCAGAGGAGCCATGTAATCTTTATGGTGGTCCCCTTCTTTAGATTGCAGAGACCCCGCTGATGGTGGAGGATGCTTTGCGCTGTTGGCTCCATATTGTAGGGTCCTGACTCTTTCTTACTCTGCCCTCTGGATATACAATTACTGATCTAGCTGTGACCATGATGGGGAAGCGGGGGTCTACGTTCAGGTACGAGGGCCCCCACTGCCCTGTGTGTTGCATGTGGTGTAATCTGTGCTCCATAATACATTGTGCCCCCCTCACGTGCACATTACAGAGGCGCCATGCACAAAGCCCCCCATATGCACCATGATCACCTATAACCAGAAAATAGGAGCCCCTGAATACAGAGACTGAGTGCGGGGGTCTTATATCTTGTCAGATACTATATTATGTCATCCAGTGGTCTATTATATTCTCCGGTGAATGTTGTAACTTCCAGATTTTGCGCCTGGGTGGGGGGTATGCAGTATCGGCCGGGATGGATTTGGTTTCTTCCAGTGGTCTCTGCTCTAATCGGGGACAATGTGCATCTTCCAGTCATCAGGGACATTGTCCGTGAAGGCAGTTCTGTACCAGTCCATGGTAGACGATGTGTTAAAGAGCTGTAGCCCCCCACTGTGTGGTGGATATATCTGTACTATAGTGCTGCAGGCTGTAGCCCCCCGCTGTGTGGTGGGTATATCTGTACTATAGTGCTGCAGGCTGTAGCCCCCTGCTGTGTGGTGGGTATATCTGTACTATAATGCTGCAGGCTGTAGCCCCCCGCTGTGTGGTGGATATTTCTGTACTATAGTGCTGCAGGCTGTAGCCCCCCGCTGTGTGGTGGATATATCTGTACTATAATGCTGCAGGCTGTAGCCCCCCGCTGTGTGGTGGATATATCTGTACTATAATGCTGCAGGCTGTAGCCCCCCACTGTGTGGTGGATATATCTGTACTATAGTGCTGCAGGCTGTAGCCCCCCGCTGTGTGGTGGGTATATCTGTACTATAGTGCTGCAGGCTGTAGCCCCCTGCTGTGTGGTGGATATATCTGTACTATAATGCTGCAGGCTGTAGCCCCCGCTGTGTGGTGGATATATCTTATCTGTACTATAGTGCTGCAGGCTGTAGCCCCCTGCTGTGTGGTGGATATATCTGTACTATAGTGCTGCAGCCCCCTGCTGTGTGGTGGATATATCTGTACTATAATGCTGCAGGCTGTAGCCCCCGCTGTGTGGTGGATATATCTGTACTATAATGCTGCAGGCTGTAGCCCCCTGCTGTGTGGTGGATATATCTGTACTATAGTGCTGCAGGCTGTAGCCCCCCGCTGTGTGGTGGATATATCTGTACTATAATGCTGCAGGCTGAAGCCCCCGCTGTGTGGTGGATATATCTGTACTATAATGCTGCAGGCTGTAGCCCCCACTGTGTGGTGGATATATCTGTACTATAGTGCTGCAGGCTGTAGCCCCCCGCTGTGTGGTGGGTATATCTGTACTATAGTGCTGCAGGCTGTAGCCCCCTGCTGTGTGGTGGATATATCTGTACTATAATGCTGCAGGCTGTAGCCCCCCGCTGTGTGGTGGATATATCTGTACTATAGTGCTGCAGGCTGTAGCCCCCCGCTGTGTGGTGGATATATCTGTACTATATTGCTGCAGGCTGTAGCCCCCCGCTGTGTGGTGGATATATCTGTACTATAGTGCTGCAGGCTGTAGCCCCCCGCTGTGTGGTGGATATATCTGTACTAGAATGCTGCAGGCTGTAGCCCCCCGCTGTGTGGTGGATATATCTGTACTATAATGCTGCTGGCTGTAGCCCCCCGCTGTGTGGTGGGTATATCTGTACTATAATGCTGCTGGCTGTAGCCCCCCGCTGTGTGGTGGGTATATCTGTACTATAATGCTGCAGGCTGTAGCCCCCCGCTGTGTGGTGGATATATCTGTACTATAGTGCTGCAGGCTGTAGCCCTCCGCTGTGTGGTGGATATATCTGTACTATAATGCTGCAGGCTGTAGCCCCCCGCTGTGTGGTGGATATATCTGTACTATAATGCTGCAGGCTGTAGCCCCCCGCTGTGTGGTGGATATATCTGTACTATAGTGCTGCAGGCTGTAGCCCCCCGCTGTGTGGTGGATATATCTGTACTATAATGCTGCAGGCTGTAGCCCCCCGCTGTGTGGTGGATATATCTGTGCTATAGTGCTGCAGGCTGTAGCCCCCCGCTGTGTGGTGGATATATCTGTACTATAGTGCTGCAGGCTGTAGCCCTCCGCTGTGTGGTGGATATATCTGTACTATAATGCTGCAGGCTGTAGCCCCCCGCTGTGTGGTGGATATATCTGTACTATAATGCTGCAGGCTGTAGCCCCCCGCTGTGTGGTGGATATATCTGTACTATAATGCTGCAGGCTGTAGCCCCCGCTGTGTGGTGGATATATCTGTACTATAGTGCTGCAGGCTGTAGCCCTCCGCTGTGTGGTGGATATATCTGTACTATAATGCTGCAGGCTGTAGCCCCCCGCTGTGTGGTGGGTATATCTGTACTATAGTGCTGCAGGCTGTAGCCCCCCGCTGTGTGGTGGGTATATCTGTACTATAATGCTGCAGGCTGTAGCCCCCGCTGTGTGGTGGGTATATCTGTACTATAATGCTGCAGGCTGTAGCCCCCCGCTGTGTGGTGGGTATATCTGTACTATAATGCTGCAGGCTGTAGCCCCCGCTGTGTGGTGGATATATCTGTACTATAATGCTGCAGGCTGTAGCCCCCGCTGTGTGGTGGGTATATATGTACTATAATGCTGCAGGCTGTAGCCCCCCGCTGTGTGGTGGATATATCTGTACTATAATGCTGCAGGCTGTAGCCCCCCGCTGTGTGGTGGATATATCTGTACTATAATGCTGCAGGCTGTAGCCCCCCGCTGTGTGGTGGATATATCTGTACTATAATGCTGCAGGCTGTAGCCCCCGCTGTGTGGTGGGTATATCTGTACTATAATGCTGCAGGCTGTAGCCCCCCGCTGTGTGGTGGATATATCTGTACTATAATGCTGCAGGCTGTAGCCCCCGCTGTGTGGTGGATATATCTGTACTAGAATGCTGCAGGCTGTAGCCCCCCGCTGTGTGGTGGATATATCTGTACTATAATGCTGCTGGCTGTAGCCCCCCGCTGTGTGGTGGGTATATCTGTACTATACTGCTGCAGACTGTAGCCTCCTGCTGTGTGGTGGATATATCTGTACTATAATGCTGCAGGCTGTAGCCCCCCGCTGTGTGGTGGATATATCTGTACTATAGTGCTGCAGGCTGTAGCCCCCGCTGTGTGGTGGATATATCTGTACTATAATGCTGCAGGCTGTAGCCCCCCGCTGTGTGGTGGGTATATCTGTACTATAATGCTGCAGGCTGTAGCCCCCCGCTGTGTGGTGGATATATCTGTACTATAATGCTGCTGGCTGTAGCCCCCCGCTGTGTGGTGGGTATATCTGTACTATACTGCTGCAGACTGTAGCCCCCTGCTGTGTGGTGGATATATCTGTACTATAATGCTGCAGGCTGTAGCCCCCCGCTGTGTGGTGGATATATCTGTACTATAATGCTGCAGGCTGTAGCCCCCCGCTGTGTGGTGGTATATCTGTACTATAATGCTGCAGGCTGTAGCCCCCCGCTGTGTGGTGGATATATCTGTACTATAATGCTGCTGGCTGTAGCCCCCCGCTGTGTGGTGGATATATCTGTACTATAATGCTGCAGGCTGTAGCCCCCTGCTGTGTGGTGGATATATCTGTACTATAATGCTGCAGGCTGTAGCCCCCCGCTGTGTGGTGGATATATCTGTACTATAGTGCTGCAGGCTGTAGCCCCCCGCTGTGTGGTGGGTATATCTGTACTATAATGCTGCAGGCTGTAGCCCCCCGCTGTGTGGTGGATATATCTGTACTATAATGCTGCAGGCTGTAGCCCCCCCGCTGTGTGGTGGATATATCTGTACTATAATGCTGCTGGCTGTAGCCCCCCGAGGTGTGGTGGATATATCTGTACTATAATGCTGCAGGCTGTAGCCCCCTGCTGTGTGGTGGATATATCTGTACTATAATGCTGCAGGCTGTAGCCCCCCGCTGTGTGGTGGATATATCTGTACTATAGTGCTGCAGGCTGTAGCCCCCCGCTGTGTGGTGGGTATATCTGTACTATAATGCTGCAGGCTGTAGCCCCCCGCTGTGTGGTGGATATATCTGTACTATAATGCTGCAGGCTGTAGCCCCCCTCTGTGTGGTGGATATATCTGTACTATAATGCTGCAGGCTGTAGCCCCCCGCTGTGTGGTGGGTATATCTGTACTATAATGCTGCAGGCTGTAGCCCCCCGCTGTGTGGTGGATAGTGGATATATCTGTACTATAATGCTGCAGGCTGTAGCCCCCCGCTGTGTGGTGGATATATCTGTACTATAGTGCTGCAGGCTGTAGCCCCCGCTGTGTGGTGGATATATCTGTACTATAGTGCTGCAGGCTGTAGCCCCCGCTGTGTGGTGGATATATCTGTACTATAATGCTGCAGGCTGTAGCCCCCGCTGTGTGGTGGGTATATCTGTACTATAATGCTGCAGGCTGTAGCCCCCCGCTGTGTGGTGGATATATCTGTACTATAATGCTGCAGGCTGTAGCCCCCCGCTGTGTGGTGGATATATCTGTTCTAAAGTGCTGCAGGCTGTAGCCCCCGCTGTGTGGTGGGTATATCTGTACTATAATGCTGCAGGCTGTAGCCCCCCGCTGTGTGGTGGATATATCTGTACTATAATGCTGCAGGCTGTAGCCCCCGCTGTGTGGTGGATATATCTGTACTATAGTGCTGCAGGCTGTAGCCCCCGCTGTGTGGTGGGTATATCTGTACTATAGTGCTGCAGGCTGTAGCCCCCCGCTGTGTGGTGGGTATATCTGTACTATAATGCTGCAGGCTGTAGCCCCCCGCTGTGTGGTGGATATATCTGTACTATAATGCTGCAGGCTGTAGCCCCCCGCTGTGTGGTGGATATATCTGTACTATAATGCTGCAGGCTGTAGCCCCCGCTGTGTGGTGGGTATATCTGTACTATAGTGCTGCAGGCTGTAGCCCCCGCTGTGTGGTGGGTATATCTGTACTATAATGCTGCAGGCTGTAGCCCCCGCTGTGTGGTGGATATATCTGTACTATAATGCTGCAGGTTGTAGCCCCCGCTGTGTGGTGGATATATCTGTACTATAGTGCTGCAGGCTGTAGCCCCCCGCTGTGTGGTGGGTATATCTGTACTATAATGCTGCAGGCTGTAGCCCCCCGCTGTGTGGTGGATATATCTGTACTATAAAGCTGCAGGCTGTAGCCCCCGCTGTGTGGTGGATATATCTGTACTATAATGCTGCTGGCTGTAGCCCCCCGCTGTGTGGTGGATATATCTGTACTATAGTGCTGCAGGCTGTAGCCCCCGCTGTGTGGTGGATATATCTGTACTATAATGCTGCAGGCTGTAGCCCCCGCTGTGTGGTGGATATATCTGTACTATAATGCTGCTGGCTGTAGCCCCCCGCTGTGTGGTGGATATCTCTGTACTATAATGCTGCTGGCTGTAGCCCCCCGCTGTGTGGTGGGTATATCTGTACTATAATGCTGCAGGCTGTAGCCCCCCGCTGTGTGGTGGATATATCTGTACTATACTGCTGCAGACTGTAGCCCCCTGCTGTGTGGTGGATATATCTGTACTATAATGCTGCAGGCTGTAGCCCCCCGCTGTTTGGTGGATATATCTGTACTATAATGCTGCAGGCTGTAGTCCCCCGCTGTGTGGTGGATATATCTGTACTAGAATGCTGCAGGCTGTAGCCCCCCGCTGTGTGGTGGATATATCTGTACTATAATGCTGCTGACTGTAGCCCCCCGCTGTGTGGTGGGTATATCTGTACTATAGTGCTGCAGGCTGTAGCCCCCCGCTGTGTGGTGGATATATCTGTACTAGAATGCTGCAGGCTGTAGCCCCCCGCTGTGTGGTGGATATATCTGTACTATAGTGCTGCAGACTGTAGCCCCCTGCTGTGTGGTGGATATATCTGTACTATAATGCTGCAGGCTGTAGCCCCCGCTGTGTGGTGGATATATCTGTACTATAATGCTGCAGGCTGTAGCCCCCCGCTGTGTGGTGGGTATATCTGTACTATAATGCTGCAGGCTGTAGCCCCCCGCTGTGTGGTGGATATATCTGTACTATAATGCTGCTGGCTGTAGCCCCCCGCTGTGTGGTGGATATATCTGTACTATAATGCTGCAGGCTGTAGCCCCCGCTGTGTGGTGGGTATATCTGTACTATACTGCTGCAGACTGTAGCCCCCTGCTGTGTGGTGGATATATCTGTACTATAATGCTGCAGGCTGTAGCCCCCCGCTGTGTGGTGGATATATCTGTACTATAATGCTGCAGGCTGTAGCCCCCCGCTGTGTGGTGGGTATATCTGTACTATAATGCTGCAGGCTGTAGCCCCCCGCTGTGTGGTGGATATATCTGTACTATAATGCTGCTGGCTGTAGCCCCCCGCTGTGTGCTGGATATATCTGTACTATAATGCTGCAGGCTGTAGCCCCCCGCTGTGTGGTGGGTATATCTGTACTATAATGCTGCAGGCTGTAGCCCCCGCTGTGTGGTGGATATATCTGTACTATAATGCTGCAGGCTGTAGCCCCCCGCTGTGTGGTGGATATATCTGTACTATAGTGCTGCAGGCTGTAGCCCCCCGCTGTGTGGTGGGTATATCTGTACTATAATGCTGCAGGCTGTAGCCCCCCGCTGTGTGGTGGATATATCTGTACTATAATGCTGCAGGCTGTAGCCCCCCGCTGTGTGGTGGGTATATCTGTACTATAATGCTGCAGGCTGTAGCCCCCCGCTGTGTGGTGGGTATATCTGTACTAAAGTGCTGCAGGCTGTAGCCCCCGCTGTGTGGTGGGTATATCTGTACTATAATGCTGCAGGCTGTAGCCCCCCGCTGTGTGGTGGATATATCTGTACTATAATGCTGCTGGCTGTAGCTCCCGCTGTGTGGTGGGTATATCTGTACTATACTGCTGCAGACTGTAGCCCCCTGCTGTGTGGTGGATATATCTGTACTATAATGCTGCAGGCTGTAGCCCCCCGCTGTGTGGTGGGTATATCTGTACTATAATGCTGCAGGCTGTAGCCCCCCGCTGTGTGGTGGATATATCTGTACTATAATGCTGCTGGCTGTAGCCCCCCGCTGTGTGGTGGATATATCTGTACTATAATGCTGCAGGCTGTAGCCCCCTGCTGTGTGGTGGATATATCTGTACTATAATGCTGCAGGCTGTAGCCCCCCGCTGTGTGGTGGATATATCTGTACTATAGTGCTGCAGGCTGTAGCCCCCCGCTGTGTGGTGGGTATATCTGTACTATAATGCTGCAGGCTGTAGCCCCCCGCTGTGTGGTGGATATATCTGTACTATAATGCTGCAGGCTGTAGCCCCCCCGCTGTGTGGTGGATATATCTGTACTATAATGCTGCAGGCTGTAGCCCCCGCTGTGTGGTGGGTATATCTGTACTAAAGTGCTGCAGGCTGTAGCCCCCGCTGTGTGGTGGGTATATCTGTACTATAATGCTGCAGGCTGTAGCCCCCCGCTGTGTGGTGGATATATCTGTACTATAATGCTGCAGGCTGTAGCCCCCGCTGTGTGGTGGATATATCTGTACTATAGTGCTGCAGGCTGTAGCCCCCGCTGTGTGGTGGATATATCTGTACTATAATGCTGCAGGCTGTAGCCCCCCGCTGTGTGGTGGGTATATCTGTACTATAGTGCTGCAGGCTGTAGCCCCCCGCTGTGTGGTGGATATATCTGTACTATAATGCTGCAGGCTGTAGCCCCCCGCTGTGTGGTGGATATATCTGTACTATAGTGCTGCAGGCTGTAGCCCCCGCTGTGTGGTGGATATATCTGTACTATAATGCTGCAGGCTGTAGCCCCCCGCTGTGTGGTGGATATATCTGTACTATAATGCTGCAGGCTGTAGCCCCCCGCTGTGTGGTGGGTATATCTGTACTATAATGCTGCAGGCTGTAGCCCCCCCGCTGTGTGGTGGATATATCTGTACTATAGTGCTGCAGGCTGTAGCCCCCCGCTGTGTGGTGGGTATATCTGTACTATACTGCTGCAGACTGTAGCCCCCTGCTGTGTGGTGGATATATCTGTACTATAATGCTGCAGGCTGTAGCCCCCCGCTGTGTGGTGGATATATCTGTACTATAGTGCTGCAGGCTGTAGCCCCCCGCTGTGTGGTGGGTATATCTGTACTATAATGCTGCAGGCTGTAGCCCCCCGCTGTGTGGTGGATATATCTGTACTATAATGCTGCTGGCTGTAGCCCCCCGCTGTGTGCTGGATATATCTGTACTATAATGCTGCAGGCTGTAGCCCCCCGCTGTGTGGTGGATATATCTGTACTATAATGCTGCAGGCTGTAGCCCCCCGCTGTGTGGTGGATATATCTGTACTATAGTGCTGCAGGCTGTAGCCCCCCGCTGTGTGGTGGGTATATCTGTACTATAATGCTGCAGGCTGTAGCCCCCCGCTGTGTGGTGGATATATCTGTACTATAATGCTGCAGGCTGTAGCCCCCCCTCTGTGTGGTGGATATATCTGTACTATAATGCTGCAGGCTGTAGCCCCCCGCTGTGTGGTGGGTATATCTGTACTAAAGTGCTGCAGGCTGTAGCCCCCCGCTGTGTGGTGGATATATCTGTACTATAAAGCTGCAGGCTGTAGCCCCCCGCTGTGTGGTGGGTATATCTGTACTAAAGTGCTGCAGGCTGTAGCCCCCGCTGTGTGGTGGGTATATCTGTACTATAGTGCTGCAGGCTGTAGCCCCCGCTGTGTGGTGGTATATCTGTACTATAATGCTGCAGGCTGTAGCCCCCCGCTGTGTGGTGGATATATCTGTACTATAGTGCTGCAGGCTGTAGCCCCCCGCTGTGTGGTGGGTATATCTGTACTATAATGCTGCAGGCTGTAGCCCCCCGCTGTGTGGTGGATATATCTGTACTATAATGCTGCAGGCTGTAGCCCCCCTCTGTGTGGTGGATATATCTGTACTATAATGCTGCAGGCTGTAGCCCCCGCTGTGTGGTGGGTATATCTGTACTATAGTGCTGCAGGCTGTAGCCCCCGCTGTGTGGTGGGTATATCTGTACTATAATGCTGCAGGCTGTAGCCCCCCGCTGTGTGGTGGATATATCTGTACTATAATGCTGCAGGCTGTAGCCCCCCGCTGTGTGGTGGATATATCTGTACTATAATGCTGCAGGCTGTAGCCCCCCGCTGTGTGGTGGATATATCTGTACTATAATGCTGCAGGCTGTAGCCCCCCGCTGTGTGGTGGATATATCTGTACTATAGTGCTGCAGGCTGTAGCCCCCCGCTGTGTGGTGGGTATATCTGTACTATAATGCTGCAGGCTGTAGCCCCCCGCTGTGTGGTGGGTATATCTGAACTATAATGCTGCAGGCTGTAGCCCCCCGCTGTGTGGTGGATATATCTGTACTATAATGCTGCAGGCTGTAGCCCCCTGCTGTGTGGTGGGTATATCTGTACTATAATGCTGCAGGCTGTAGCCCCCCGCTGTGTGGTGGATATATCTGTACTATAATGCTGCAGGCTGTAGCCCCCCCCTGTGTGGTGGATATATCTGTACTATAATGCTGCAGGCTGTAGCCCCCGCTGTGTGGTGGGTATATCTGTACTATAATGCTGCAGGCTGTAGCCCCCGCTGTGTGGTGGGTATATCTGTACTATAGTGCTGCAGGCTGTAGCCCCCGCTGTGTGGTGGGTATATCTGTACTATAATGCTGCAGGCTGTAGCCCCCCGCTGTGTGGTGGATATATCTGTACTATAATGCTGCAGGCTGTAGCCCCCGCTGTGTGGTGGATATATCTGTACTATAGTGCTGCAGGCTGTAGCCCCCCGCTGTGTGGTGGGTATATCTGTACTATAATGCTGCAGGCTGTAGCCCCCCGCTGTGTGGTGGATATATCTGTACTATAATGCTGCAGGCTGTAGCCCCCCGCTGTGTGGTGGATATATCTGTACTATAATGCTGCTGGCTGTAGCCCCCCGCTGTGTGGTGGATATATCTGTACTATAGTGCTGCAGGCTGTAGCCCCCGCTGTGTGGTGGATATATCTGTACTATAATGCTGCAGGCTGTAGCCCCCGCTGTGTGGTGGGTATATCTGTACTATAATGCTGCAGGCTGTAGCCCCCGCTGTGTGGTGGATATATCTGTACTATAATGCTGCAGGCTGTAGCCCCCCGCTGTGTGGTGGATATATCTGTACTATAATGCTGCAGGCTGTAGCCCCCCGCTGTGTGGTGGATATATCTGTACTATAATGCTGCAGGCTGTAGCCCCCCGCTGTGTGGTGGATATATCTGTACTATAGTGCTGCAGGCTGTAGCCCCCCGCTGTGTGGTGGATATATCTGTACTATAATGCTGCTGGCTGTAGCCCCCCGCTGTGTGGTGGATATATCTGTACTATAATGCTGCAGGCTGTAGCCCCCGCTGTGTGGTGGATATATCTGTACTATAATGCTGCTGGCTGTAGCCCCCCGCTGTGTGGTGGATATATCTGTACTATAATGCTGCTGGCTGTAGCCCCCCGCTGTGTGGTGGATATATCTGTACTATAATGCTGCAGGCTGTAGCCCCCGCTGTGTGGTGGATATATCTGTACTATAATGCTGCAGGCTGTAGCCCCCTGCTGTGTGGTGGATATATCTGTACTATAGTGCTGCAGGCTGTAGCCCCCCGCTGTGTGGTGGGTATATCTGTACTATAATGCTGCAGGCTGTAGCCCCCCGCTGTGTGGTGGATATATCTGTACTATAATGCTGCAGGCTGTAGCCCCCGCTGTGTGGTGGATATATCTGTACTATAATGCTGCTGGCTGTAGCCCCCCGCTGTGTGGTGGATATATCTGTACTATAGTGCTGCAGGCTGTAGCCCCCGCTGTGTGGTGGATATATCTGTACTATAATGCTGCAGGCTGTAGCCCCCCGCTGTGTGGTGGGTATATCTGTACTATAATGCTGCTGGCTGTAGCCCCCCGCTGTGTGGTGGATATATCTGTACTATAGTGCTGCAGGCTGTAGCCCCCCGCTGTGTGGTGGATATATCTGTACTATAATGCTGCAGGCTGTAGCCCCCCGCTGTGTGGTGGATATATCTGTACTATAATGCTGCAGGCTGTAGCCCCCGCTGTGTGGTGGATATATCTGTACTATATGCTGCAGGCTGTAGCCCCCCGCTGTGTGGTGGATATATCTGTACTATAGTGCTGCAGGCTGTAGCCCCCGCTGTGTGGTGGATATATCTGTACTATAATGCTGCTGGCTGTAGCCCCCCGCTGTGTGGTGGATATATCTGTACTATAATGCTGCTGGCTGTAGCCCCCCGCTGTGTGGTGGATATATCTGTACTATAATGCTGCAGGCTGTAGCCCCCCGCTGTGTGGTGGGTATATCTGTACTATAATGCTGCAGGCTGTAGCCCCCGCTGTGTGGTGGATATATCTGTACTATAATGCTGCTGGCTGTAGCCCCCCGCTGTGTGGTGGGTATATCTGTACTATAATGCTGCAGGCTGTAGCCCCCCGCTGTGTGGTGGATATATCTGTACTATAATGCTGCTGGCTGTAGCCCCCCGCTGTGTGGTGGATATATCTGTACTATAATGCTGCAGGCTGTAGCCCCCCGCTGTGTGGTGGATATATCTGTACTATAGTGCTGCAGGCTGTAGCCCCCCGCTGTGTGGTGGATATATCTGTACTATACTGCTGCAGGCTGTAGCCCCCTGCTGTGTGGTGGATATATCTGTACTATAATGCTGCAGGCTGTAGCCCCCCGCTGTGTGGTGGATATATCTGTACTATAATGCTGCAGGCTGTAGCCCCCCGCTGTGTGGTGGATATATCTGTACTATAATGCTGCAGGCTGTAGCCCCCCGCTGTGTGGTGGGTATATCTGTACTATAGTGCTGCAGGCTGTAGCCCCCCGCTGTGTGGTGGGTATATCTGTACTATAATGCTGCAGGCTGTAGCCCCCCGCTGTGTGGTGTATATATCTGTACTATAATGCTGCAGGCTGTAGCCCCCCGCTGTGTGGTGGATATATCTGTACTATAATGCTGCAGGCTGTAGCCCCCCGCTGTGTGGTGGATATATCTGTACTATAATGCTGCAGGCTGTAGCCCCCCGCTGTGTGGTGGATATATCTGTACTATAAGTGCTGCAGGCTGTAGCCCCCCGCTGTGTGGTGGATATATCTGTACTATAGTGCTGCAGGCTGTAGCCCCCCGCTGTGTGGTGGATATATCTGTACTATAATGCTGCAGGCTGTAGCCCCCGCTGTGTGGTGGGTATATCTGTACTATAATGCTGCAGGCTGTAGCCCCCCGCTGTGTGGTGGGTATATCTGTACTATAATGCTGCAGGCTGTAGCCCCCCGCTGTGTGGTGGGTATATCTGTACTATAATGCTGCAGGCTGTAGCCCCCCGCTGTGTGGTGGATATATCTGTACTATAATGCTGCAGGCTGTAGCCCCCGCTGTGTGGTGGATATATCTGTACTATAATGCTGCAGGCTGTAGCCCCCCGCTGTGTGGTGGATATATCTGTACTATAGTGCTGCAGGCTGTAGCCCCCCGCTGTGTGGTGGATATATCTGTACTATAGTGCTGCAGGCTGTAGCCCCCCGCTGTGTGGTGGATATATCTGTACTATAATGCTGCAGGCTGTAGCCCCCCGCTGTGTGGTGGATATATCTGTACTATAATGCTGCAGGCTGTAGCCCCCCGCTGTGTGGTGGATATATCTGTACTATATGCTGCAGGCTGTAGCCCCCCGCTGTGTGGTGGGTATATCTGTACTATAGTGCTGCAGGCTGTAGCCCCCCGCTGTGTGGTGGATATATCTGTACTATAATGCTGCAGGCTGTAGCCCCCCGCTGTGTGGTGGATATATCTGTACTATAATGCTGCAGGCTGTAGCCCCCCGCTGTGTGGTGGATATATCTGTACTATAATGCTGCAGGCTGTAGCCCCCCGCTGTGTGGTGGGTATATCTGTACTATAATGCTGCAGGCTGTAGCCCCCCGCTGTGTGGTGGATATATCTGTACTATAATGCTGCAGGCTGTAGCCCCCCGCTGTGTGGTGGATATATCTGTACTATAATGCTGCAGGCTGTAGCCCCCCGCTGTGTGGTGGATATATCTGTACTATAATGCTGCAGGCTGTAGCCCCCCGCTGTGTGGTGGATATATCTGTACTATAATGCTGCAGGCTGTAGCCCCCCGCTGTGTGGTGGATATATCTGTACTATAGTGCTGCAGGCTGTAGCCCCCCGCTGTGTGGTGGATATATCTGTACTATAATGCTGCAGGCTGTAGCCCCCCGCTGTGTGGTGGATATATCTGTACTATAATGCTGCAGGCTGTAGCCCCCGCTGTGTGGTGGATATATCTGTACTATAATGCTGCAGGCTGTAGCCCCCGCTGTGTGGTGGATATATCTGTACTATAATGCTGCAGGCTGTAGCCCCCCGCTGTGTGGTGGATATATCTGTACTATAATGCTGCTGGCTGTAGCCCCCCGCTGTGTGGTGGTATATTCTGTACTATAGTGCTGCAGGCTGTAGCCCCCCGCTGTGTGGTGGATATATCTGTACTATAATGCTGCAGGCTGTAGCCCCCCGCTGTGTGGTGGATATATCTGTACTATAATGCTGCAGGCTGTAGCCCCCCGCTGTGTGGTGTATTATCTGTACTATAATGCTGCAGGCTGTAGCCCCCCGCTGTGTGGTGGATATATCTGTACTATAATGCTGCAGGCTGTAGCCCCCCGCTGTGTGGTGGATATATCTGTACTATAATGCTGCAGGCTGTAGCCCCCCGCTGTGTGGTGGGTATATCTGTACTATAATGCTGCAGGCTGTAGCCCCCCCGCTGTGTGGTGGGTATATCTGTACTATAATGCTGCAGGCTGTAGCCCCCCCGCTGTGTGGTGGATATATCTGTACTATAATGCTGCAGGCTGTAGCCCCCCGCTGTGTGGTGGATATATCTGTACTATAGTGCTGCAGGCTGTAGCCCCCCGCTGTGTGGTGGGTATATCTGTACTATAATGCGCAGGCTGTAGCCCCCCGCTGTGTGGTGGGTATATCTGTACTATAATGCTGCAGGCTGTAGCCCCCGCTGTGTGGTGGATATATCTGTACTATAATGCTGCAGGCTGTAGCCCCCCCCCGCCTGTGTGGTGGATATAGTCTCTACTATAGTGCTGCAGGCTGTAGCCCCCCCGCTGTGTGGGTG